>NC_142683.1:7437500-7737500 GCF_964200805.1 Pocillopora damicornis
CTGAAAACAAGAACAATTCTTGGAAACTCTGGAACCTGAGTAAGTGTCTACCAAATGACAATAAAAGCGCCGAACGTGGATGAAATAATCTGGTAGGAAACGAGAAAAATATAAAAAAAAAGGTTGTGGTTATTCAATGTAGAGAATAACAATAAAAGCTAAGTTTTTCATTTGTCTCACCATGTAGTCTTACGTGATGTTGATCGCGACATTTCGACTGCATACTGCAAGTCTTCTTCCGGTGATGAGGTCGACTGTGCTCTGCTGTAATTAGTTGTTTTTCAACAGCTCTGATTGGTGCATTTCGATCCTTGCTGTTTCATTCAGTGACTTGCTCCCTTGGCGGTCCGCTGTCCCACAGCTCTCCTGTTGCCTTGTTTTTTGCTGGGCATCCATGCTTCTTGAATTTCTATTCCACCCTCCCACGATTGAAAGTTAGGATAATCTATGCAAGTAGTTCGCACAGAGAATGGCTGTACTGCGGAAATAAGATGCTTGCTGCCTCTTGATCAGAGGAAACTTAATTATAATGCAAAGGTCAAGCAGACAAAGCCGTATGCCTCAACCGTGTGGACATCCTACTCTGCAGAAAATATTCTGAAAGTTTTCTGGCTACAGAAACGCACAGCTGGGTGCTGATACGAAAGCAAAGAGTGTTTAACTTTTTAAACAATTAGGTTGGGTCCTTTTTATGATGAAGCAAGAATATATAAGTCAATTTTGGTATTTAACAGACTGCTGGCGATTGCCCATCCATATGACTCAGATGTTACTAAGAAATGCAGATGTTAATGAATGAGCGATTAGATATGGACAATTAAACCTTGTCTACCCCCAATTCAAATGGGACTCCGAGAGGGTGGAGGGGGTCCTTCACAGTATCAACTATCCGCCTCTGGAATAAGATCCCCAGCGAGATGAGAAAGAAACAGAATCTTATAGGCTTCAAGAAATCCATGTTAGAACAATTACTGAATAATTTTTGTCATGTATTTTTAAATTTTACATTTTATTAACTGACCTTATCTTTGCCCTGTTTTAATATACCAGATAGTTTAAATTTTAATTATATCATAGTTGTATTTTAATAACTCCTTACACAGTAAGTCTTTAATGCTTTTATGTAATGTCATTAGTTTTTTAATTTGAACTATTTATAGGGCCAGGGGTTCTTCAGTATATTTATTGCTTTGTGCAGCCCTCGTTAAATAAAGTTGATTACTACATTATTATTATTATTATTATTATTATTATTACATGTAAGTCAACTAAAACGAAAAAAATGTCAGTGAAGAAGCTGGTTTATCCAAAGTTTCCACCAATCATTGTGTGGGAGCTACTGCCATCACTCTCAGCTTCAACGCCAGGATTTCAATGGGCCACTTTGTGGCCATTTCTTATATCAAGGTTTCCTTTTGTTTTATTTATATTTTTTTTTTAATTTTTGAGGGATTTTTTTGATACCTACGACTTTTACCCACACCCACGACCCACAGCTTCCACCCACAACCCATGAACTACGAAAGTCAGCCATATTGCCAGTCCTTTCAAACAGAATCCTCTGCCTCATGATCTTGTCATGTCACCATTACAAACAGTTCACAAATGCATCTCCTCCAAATGGCACGTTGTGATGGATCTATGTTTCCAATATGCAGCATCTGTTAGTAGTAGCATTCTTAAAGATCACTATTTGGATTATGTTTGGAATCGATTGGTTGCCAGAATTTATTATAAATATATCCAAATGGCACGTTGTGATGGATCTATGTTTCCAATATGCAGCATCTGTTAGTAGTAGCATTCTTAAAGATCACTATTTGGATTATGTTTGTAATCCATTGGTTGCCAGAATTTATTATAAAGAAAGGAACTGCTCGTTACATATAGAAGAAAGACAAAACGAGCATACCAGGAATTCCCAATCAATCCAAAAGACTACAAATATCTTAACTTTCGGTGGGAAAGTTTTTTGCATTTTGATACTGGGTGCCTCTTCAGAATGCGTTCATCTGCCCTGTCAAATTAAAGAGTTATTTGGCAAACTGGGTCTACAATCATCTCCCGAAAGAGACTGTCCTCCCTTTACATGGACGATTTGCCTGGGGCTTCTCATAGATACGTAAGAAATCCTCTCAGAGGTACCTAATGATCGTTTATTGGAACTTCATGCGGAGTTTTTGCAATGGCTCCACCTTTCCACCTTCACAAGGCGTAAATTGCGGTTATCACGGGGAAAACTCTTCTTTGTCACTGCTAACCGTAGCCCACTGCTTGCATCTGGCTAGGCAGGATTTTAATGTTGTGTCTTTCAAACCTGTGAACCTTGCTTAATTTTAGTTACTGTTTTGTTTATGTGCTTCTCAGGGCAAGAAGTGTTGCTAACAGAGTATGCCCTCCAGCGGAACCAGAAAAAAATTGAAAAGCTTCCTCTCTCCCCGGCTAAGTGATATTCCAAGGTAGGCTCTGAATCTCAGATATCGATGAACAGCATTAAAACTGTCTGTTAGCCCACAATTATGGTGCATAACTTAGTTACATAATTTTTACTTATTATGTTATATTGTATTATTTGTATTACCTCATTACTTGTATCAATTTTAGGACTTTTATAACTTGCAACTTTCAATGTTATCTCGTCGTCATCTTCATCATAGAAATGTGAGTTCTTGGCTTGCATGGTAAGTTACTGAAGCACCAAGTCCAAATCGTGGACCTTAGATGATCAGTTATGATGCTGATGATGATACTGCTGATGCCGCTGATGATTATCATTATTATTATGTAAACAAGCAGTATGTAAACATCGATGGTTGTCTGTCAACTCTCAGAGATGCGAACCTTGGAGTGCCTCAAGGGAGTATCATAGGACCAGTCTTGTTTCTTATATTTATAGACCATCTACCACAGATACTGGAAAATTCAGCAGCAGACATATATGCAGATGATACTACCATCAGTGCTAATGTTGATTAAATATAGATCAGCACTGACAGCCTTAAATCAAGTTCTTGAAGTTGACGTTGGTAAAGTTGCACAATGGACCACAGACAATAACATGGGACTTAACGAGTCCAAAACTAAAACTATGTTAGTAGCTGGCAAGCGCCTACATAAGAAGACGAACAGCACCTCCCTCACTGTCCATGTCAACTAAGTTGAACTCGAATAAGTCCAGTCTCAAAAACTGTTAGGCATAATTATTGACAAAGCTTAATTTTAATGAGAATATTGATAATCTATGTAAGAAGCAAACAAAGCGTATTGCTTTTTTGAAAAAAATCAGGCATCATTTACCTTTAGATCAACAAATTCTTTATTACAATTCCATGATAAAACAAATAATTATGGCTCCAGTCTGTGGGTTTCTACATCTGTTGATAATTTAAATGAACATTTAAACGGGGTGTGTCCCGATTATATGTTAGAATTACTCAGACGAAACATCGACATGTGTGCTACTGAAAGACAAAGTAGATATGGGTTATTTAATTAATTTGTCTAAGTATAAAAGAGAATCAGAAGGGGCTAGGACATTTCAAGTATCAGCCACTAGGTTTTGGAATTCACTTCCCAATGGAATTAAGAGTAGCTCTTGCTTAGAAATTTTAAAGAAGTCTTTATATAAGTATTTTTTGAAGTCCTATAAAGATGTTTATCACTTTACTTAGCTTTGGCTATCCTATTTTATTCTCATATATTTTATACTAATCCTAAGATAATTAATATTTTAATTCTTTAACCACCTAGTTTTAATTACTTCATTATTTATATGTATTTGTGTTTATTTTTTATTTGTTTTTGAAGGCCACGAGTTTATCAGTATTTTATACACAGCTTTGCTGCCATTTGCAGCGCTAAACTTTCGTTTTTATTGAACGATTTCAGTGCGATGTATACATGAGTAAATATGCTACTGTTGGCCAGAAGAAAGATCTCCCTGTTAGGAGAAGGAAGGAACTTCACTTTAAAGCAAATTGCATCAGAGTTGAATGCCTTTGCCTCCATTTGCAACTGGATTTCTTTTGAGAATTAGGTGTAGACTCTGTGGTTGATCTGTGCGAAAACGACGAAGAGGCAGAACCTACCAACACCTGGTTAGCAGTGGAAAAGGACAAGGAGAAGACATATGAAGTCTGTGAAGAAAAAGGAACTATAATGACTTTTGATCTGGAATTAGGAGTTCTCAAAGATCATCAATGAATTGCAAGCATTGCTCCTTTAAAGGCTTCACCTTTTAGCGGGATATCTGTGTTGGGGAATTCTCTTAAGAGCTGAGCCAGAGCACATTTAACAGATGAAATGGAAGTGATGCTTGTAGGTTAATTCTTCTTGTTGTTTTCATTTTCTCTAGAAATGGAGTTAGAATTCCTCATCTAGGGCCTCTTTCACACAATATGCATTGCATTGGTTACTTGTCTGTTTCAGAATTGAATTCAAATTACTTATTTTAGCGTTCAAGGCTATCCACGGGCTGGCACCTCAGTACATTACGGATCTAATTAACGTTAAGCAACAATTCGGACGTATGATGTTACGATCTCAGTCTAAATTACAATTATTGCCACCCAGGACCATAACTCAGAAAACTTTAGGCGATAGATCATTTATGGCATCTGTTCCTAAACTTTGGAACAGATTGCCATCAAATATAAGGGCAGTAAAGGATCTTAATTGTTTTAAAATACTTCTTAAAACACATATCTTTAGACAGGCATTTTCATGATTGCTTTTATAGTTCGTTTTCATACTTTTTTTTAGTAAGTCAAATTGTATATTCTTAACCTTTTATAGTTCGTTTTCATATTTTATTTTGCTTAGTCTTATTGTATAGCGCATCAGATCATATCCACATGTATTTTGCGTTATATTAGTAATAAATTATTATTATTATTAATATATTTAGGATGCGTTGCAGCTGTATACAATTAGGAAATAGGATGTACGACATTTGCCGCGACTGCCTACCCAACAGACACCTCTCCGTACAAGAAGCTGCCACCCTGTTGTCCTATATATATATATATGAATACTATAACAGAACCCTTACCTGCTTGACTAGAAGATGACTACGAGCTGTCCACAGTACGTGGTCAGCTTGTAGCCTCAAGGTTAACAAAACATGTTTCCCAAACATTATTTTAAACAAGACCTCCTTATTTATGGCAACTCCTCTACGGATAATTTACATTGATACACATAGTCACACAGCTCATTGCGCTGTAATTGTTTAAGGGTCCACTTTGAATTTAAGAGCCTTCTGCGATTATGTTTGGGAAATGGAAGCCCACCACAAAAGCACTAATGGGAATCTTTCTGCTTCACTTAAAAGGACTATAGAAGAAATTAATGATCAGAAGATCAAGGCAGACCTTGTTAAAGCCAAGGTGTGGGCAAGGAGAGGCAAATCAGGTCAATAAGAAACATCATGAACAGTCTTACGAAAGAATATCTAATCATGCTAATCACCTAGACAAAGAATCGCTGTAGAAGTTCCTGTGTGAAGCCGAGTTCGAAATCAACGATAGACATTTGAGCACGAGTGACTTTGACCGCAACAATTATCATGCCTGGCAACTCAGAGTTTACCGGTCACTGTTGGGGAAATTTATTCGGAATGGCGTGATCATAAAAATGTCGTACTGCAGGCGTTCTGTTTACGAGCTTTATCGATGTGAAGGTTTTTTTCAACAATGAAATATTGCCTCCCTAACTTTTCGAGTACTTTCAAACGTTCGAATTCCCTGTGGAACAGTCTGCTAAATAAAATTAGTTCTTTAGATGCCTTAAAAAAACAAATGATGAGCTGTACTTTTCATAAGTTTTTTAACAGAGATGTGCTGATTACAACACGAATCTTGGAATGTACATTTTAATTTGATGTCATCTTCTATTATTATTTTATATAAGCATATTTAACATTATCCTTTAATCGTTCTATTCTTTATAGTTCTTTATATTTATTTTGTTTATTTCGTACATCTCCTTGTACCGCTTTCTGAAAATCCACTCCAAGACGGAGCTAATAAAGTTGTTATAGAAAAAATGCCCCCCCTACATAATTACCTACCATAAAGACCCCTACCTTTTTCATTTTCTGGCGCTGTCCTTCCCAATCAAATGAACTGATAGTGTATCGCAGGCTTTCTGCAGATCATCCTGGAACCTTACGCCAAGAAGCGGCGACTAAATTCCGGTCAACATCTCTCGACCGTCAGTAATTACTTGTACACCATTTTATGCATAAAAATTTAAGGAAAAACTAAAACCAACCAGTCAAAATTTAAAAAAAAGCTTTAAACCAACGAGTTAAAAATTTCAAAAAAAGCTTAAAATTTATAGTTAATTTACGCTTACTATCAGTCCAGTTGTTTATTTCTGAAAGGTGAGGGCCCAACATCTTTCTTCCTGACATCCTTTTTTGTTTCAACTTGAAGACTATCCCTATCCCAGGCGAGAGAACCATTCTAAGAAAGTAAAGACAAAGTGTACAAATACATGCGCCAAGTTGGTAAAATCATCCTATATGTGAAATAATTTATTAAGAATGGCTGCCTGTTAGGATCGAGAATCGTTCGTCAACAACCATTTTAGTGAATTGCTTATATTTTTCCCAAAGAAGCTCTGGTAAACTATTTTCAAATACAAAGTTTGCGAAAATCTGAAAACGCGGTAAAAAGTTAACCGCGAAAATCAAGCCTCGTTGAAAGCTTTTTTTTCAAAAAACATTGATGACAGTGAAAAACGGATAATATTTCACGCGATGAGAATGTACCAGAGGCTCTTTTGCCTCAGCAAATTGACTTTCCCGCTGGGCTGCTTGGATATCAGCCTCGTCGGGATTTCTCTGGCCTACTGAGTTACTCTGTCTTCAGAAGAAAGAAGCGATTTGGGAAGTTGCGAGGAATTCCGATGATTGAAATAGCCATGTACCATCGGTTACTCGGGCGCGCCACATATTATCGAAAAACTACCTCTTCATTAAGCTTGTGGCCAGTCGTCCGCCCTATTCGAATTTCGATTTTAGCCAAGTCTTTAGGCCTTCTTTCCTACTCTAAAAGCTTAACCTTCTTTCAGAGAAGCACGAGGCTCTTCCTTTCACGCAGGGCTTGAGGTGATAGTCATAGTCTTCGGTAATATACCACTATTCGTGACATTTTACCCTCCTTTTTTCACCGGAAAAGAATATTATTGGGACACATAAACATTGACATTGTTATCGAAGGGTAAAAATGGTCAATTTCAAAAAATAATGTTACCTCGAAAATAACTTGTTTGCGAAATGAATAAAAATCGTTATTATTATATGAAAATGACTGCAAAAATCCTCGTGAAAGTCAGCTTACTTTTTTGCATGAATAACGCATTATTTCTCGTTCTATCTTGCCTGGTTTTATTTCGTTTCGCAAAATAGAATAAGCCCAATAATTTACAACATGGGTTTTTACTCTCGTAACTACCATAACTCTTTTACAACAAAAAAAACGAGCAATACTGTTTGGTTCGAGAATTAAACTTTATTATATTTTTACGAAGTATCTCAGAAGACTGGGGTATACTCGAACACCTAAATTTGTAAAAAAAAAAAAAATTTAACCTTTCTGCTCTTGTTGCTCAGATGTTTTAAAGTTTATACTGAAATTCTACCAGGTTCACGATCACGTCTGAAAATATGATGACGCTTCTGAAGATGCTTTTTATCAAGTTTAAGATTTGATAGCTCATTTAGAATAACATGATTCTCGATAGGTTCACTCATGAATGTTCGCTCGTAAATTGATCTCTCGTAAGGCTTGCGGACTGACTTGTTCCGAAAACGCTCAACGTCTTTTATTGTGAGTCTATACCGCAGGCGGTGTGTTCGTTTGTTTGTAATTTCATCGCCCTAGAAATCATGGACGCCGTGCAAACTTTCGTCGACGACCACTTCTGTTATCCTTTCCATGTGTTCAGCTGCCCTACTCTACGCATGTGCAGGTCTGATAAGCACATGACGCATGTGCTGTAGAGCCCGGACGGCGATTTGTGACTGAACGACAAACAGAAATAAAAAGAATGCCGAAATTTGAACTTAGGCCTTACTGCCTGAGTAATCACACCATCCTGGTGAAGATGGTGCAAAATTCAAGAGATCAATGAAAGAAAATCTAAGGTTGGATTATGAAAGGTATATGAGACCTCGAGTTAGGGCTTTGTTTTCAGTCTTTGGAATATTTATTAAAGCCCACTTAGGGTCTCATATGGTGTGGGGGGTGCTTGTTGAGACCGAACGTCGGTAATCATAAGTTGGAACAACTCGCGGTTAGTACACTGAAATGCTAATAAAGAATGCTGTTCCTCTCCTTTAACAAAAGCCTTGCCGTGGAAATGATTAAGAGTCATCAAACTGACTGATCACGAAATTATCACAATTTTGCTATAGCTAGAGTCGTAATGCGCATGATGGTGATCGGTGTAATGGGTGTATTAGGTACATTTAGAGCCCTAATTATATTTTCTCTCAGCTCTAACGCTAAATCATTAAAGCCATTTTGTATTTCAATTGCACTACTCACTTGTGTCAGTATTAAGGCCAGCAAACGTTTTACCCCGCCCAGCTGTAAGTAATGGTGGGACTTGACAGCATCGTTAACATGGGCATCAATTTCCCTTCGCTTGATCTGTTTACGCCAGTAGACTTTGCATTTCAACCCTTATCTGAGATAAAAATAGATGTAAGGATACATGACCTCTGAAAACAATTAAAGGTGAATATTTATACTGGGTTAGATGGAGGATAAAAGGTGGGTTGATTGTCTGAATTTTGAAACTAAGACAAGCCGAATGTTATGAAATTTCACTTATTCCGCTTATCCGAATATTGCGGACATAATTATCAATGTTGAAGGAGCCGTGGGACAAATTTAAGGCACTCCTCACATAGGAATAATCCAAGACTTGAAGGATAATTTATGCATAATGTGCAATAATCATCAAATAAGATGGGTGGAATCAATTTTAAAAATTTATTTTCTGTCTTGAGCATTGATGTGTTTTAAAAAGCCAGTCGTTTCTGCATTAACTGCAGTTAAAAATGCAGAACGTAGAAGTGCATATTTAGGAAATTAGCTTATTGGTAAATGCTTCTTACGGCTTTAAATTCTATGCATTCCAAAAGGTACACAATAATTCAGCCCCCTCCCCCACTTGAAATGGACGTTTTCCTTTTTTTTTCTCTTTTTTGAAATAGTGAAGGACTGCAAGAATTTACCAATCTGAGCTTTGATTGTCAAAGGTGAGGATCTGGGTATAGTGTTGTGTTACACCCAGCGGAAAGTCGGCGACAAGGGAAGAAAAGCACCCGGTGTCCTCTCGTTCCAGAACAGACGTCCCTATGTAACTTCTAACTGCCTTCTGAAGTTATTGAAATGCGCTTGTATTTCTTAGCGTACTACCAAATGGGCGCATCCGACGAGGCCTCCGGTCAGCCTAAAGTGTATCTACCACCGAATTTAGTTTTAGTTCCATCACCGGAACAGCGGAGACCACAGAGGAGGCAGGTCTATGTAGATGCAGCACCAGACCACTCTTGTTTATTTCAATGGAGAATCAATAAAAACTCTGGTGAAAAACTTCTCTTGCAATTATGCAGCAATGTGGATATTTTTCGCGGAAAACATAACTAAATAAATTCACCATTCCGTATGCTTAAAAAGGGGTAAACGGCATTCAGTGTCCATAGTCCTTTGACTTTTCATAATCAGATTATGTCGCTTTGTATTCCTATTTCTGCACCACAGCAGTTTTTAAATGACTCGTTTATATCGGAATCACAACAAACAAACAAACATTCCTTATCCGGACGGTGTTTGTAACACACTTTTACATGAAGGATGGTTCATGCATTCACCTGCACTAAACTTACAGAGACCCAATAGCACAGCTTTGGTGAAGCTGTTCGTATTGGCTCAGTTAAGGATAAGATACAAGAAAATATTAACTGATATTAGGGCAATATCAGTTCATATTCATTTGATAAGACACTTGATACAAGCGAGTCACTTTTGTACTGGTGGTATAACTGTTAAATAAAATAGTAAAAACTTTATATAAATTTTACCATCAATGTCAACCCATTTCTTTATTTCTGAAAGGTTACCGCCTTACATCTTTCCCTCTGCCATCGCTTTTCTGCCTTAACTTGACGACTTTTTCTTTTTCTCTTACAGTAGCTTTACCCCAGATTAAAAACACAAATTAGCACACGCAACGCGAGTTCTTCGTGTCTTGTACTTAATAACAAGCGGGAGGGCTAGATGGCGCTGGTTCGGTACGTCTTGACTTACAATAAGTAACCATTTCATCACATGAATGCCGATTTATCTCCCTCTTTCTTCCTTCTTACGTTTTTCTTAGCATGCATCTTGCGAGGCGTACGGCTGAGTTGTACAACTTTTTCTAACACTGCTCGCGCGATCATGCTCGGCCCTCGCATGAGAAATTTTATGTTCATAACATTTTCGATAACACCGCATCCGGGGCCGTATAGATCTCTTGGAAAATAAACAAATACGACAGCTCTAAATTCCTGTTCAAATGCACAAAATTAAACAAAAATAGACACTACATATCGTTTATTTACATATCGTAAAGATGTTTCACAGCTTAACATAGATTCCTCCGTACCTCTTCTCGAATCGCAAATATATGCAAATACTCTCTTTGTTCCTTCATTGATTTCTTCCCAACAAACTCCCTCCTTGCTTCATTTTTATCTTTCATGTGTTCAGCAAACTTCTGATTATCTCTGTAATGCTCTTCCTCGTCTTGTTTTGTATCCTGGAAGACAAAGAAAATGAGTCACCTTTGCTCTGCTAACTTCGTAAACCTTACAAGGTATCGTAATAAGTTGGAAGTATTTGTCGCAGTAGGATGGATTTACGAGGTTGACAAACGAGTCAGTTTGCTCTGAAATTCCAAATAGCGTAAAACAGCACGACACTAACACCTTTTGCTCGTTCTTATTTTATTTCATATTTTATCTTTTTTCAATAACAAAGTTCTCACATGAAATGTTTTTAATCAAAGTCGAAATTCAAATTCCAATATACCTCTTCTTCCTCCTGTTTAACACCCAGAATGTTGCCAAGTTTTGTTCCCGCCAGTTCTTAGTGCTTGTGTTGCGACTTCTGTCGTTCTTTCTGTTCTCGGAACATAGGGTGATATTGCTTCTGTCTAAAAATAAGTTATTGGCACTCGGTGTACATAAGCCATTGACTTTTTTATAGCCAGATTATGTCTGATTTCTACAGCACAGCAGTTTTTAAATGAATCTTCTGTTTTAGTCACAACAAACAAACAGTCTTTCTCCGGGCCGGTTTTTGTAACACACTTTAACATGAAGGATAGTTCATGCATTCTCCCGCACTAGACTTACAGAGACCCAATATCACAGCTTTGAAGAAGCTGCTTGTATTGGCTCAGTTAGGGATAAGATACAAGAAAATATTAACTGATATCAGGAGACTATCAGTCAATATTCTCTTGATGAGAGGCTTCATGCAAGTGAGTCACTTTCTATAGTGTTCTGTACTGGTGGTATGACTGTTAAATAAAATAGTTAAAACTTTACATAAATTCTACCATCAATGTCAACCCATTTCTTTATTTCTGAAAGGTTACCGCCTTACATCTTTCCCTCTGCCATCTTTTTACTGCTCTAACTTGACGACTTTTTCCTTTCTCTCTTCCAGGCGATCACACCATTCTATGAAAAGAAAATGTACACATAACTACGTCGAACAAGTAATAGCATTCTGGTTATACCATCCCTTTTCATGACAGCCGCATTGTGTTACTCGAAGATTGGTTAGTGTTTAAATATATATGAGAACATGTGGCCAAAAGAAATACATGTCCCAGGTAACGTACATTTTCGTGATTTCAAAGCTTTTTGTCGAAACTTATGTCTATACTATCCAGTCAAAGTTGAGAACCCTACAACGCCAATATTTCAGAAGAACGAACTCCTCACCTTATCTCCACCGTGACTGGAAAGGAAGAACCAACAAACTCAACTCTTCAGACAAGCCTACTCGACACGTATAGCCTTATCTTTCATACTGAGCGCTTGTCAAGGGGCCGTTTTTTCTCCACAGTGAAGGAAGTCAACAGAGAATTTAAGTTTACGAGTTACCAAGTGAATGACACCAGCCCCCCGTCCTTTTCCTTTTCGTTTTTGGCGGTTTCCTGCAGTAGTATTCATATTGCATTTTAATTTTTTCCCTTTACAGAAAGAGTCGTATTATGGTTAGTAAAGGGATTTTTTATCCGATATCAATAATCATTGTACTACTCACTTGTCTTTTTATCAAGTCCGATAAAAGCTGTAGCTCACCGTGCTGCATGTCGTGTTTGGATTTGGCAGCATCGTTAACATGGACCGTCATGTCCCCTCTCGGCTTAATCTCTTTACGCCCATACACTTTAAACTGTAAAACTTATTGGACATGAATGGAGGGGTAAGGATAGATGACCTATGAAAACACAAATAAAGGTGAACATTTTTATTGGGTGAAATGAAGGGGAAAAATTGAAATTGACTATTATTGACCATTAATACTCCAGTCTTAGGACTAGGGTTTGGGTTAGTAAGTGCTCCCTATAAAAATTTTTGATATATTTGTTCACGACTGGCGGTAATATCGCGATCTGATTGGTCAATTTGCCGTTGTTGACAAGAGTACAGACAAAATTGCTCGCGTCAACGTGTCACGCAATGGTCACGCAGGAGGACCGTTTTATTCGATGTCGATATTATGGTGACGTCGATATTTGTTGCGGACTCGCTTCGCTTTGCCTTCTGACCACTGTGACGACGAATATCGTTTTTTGATAAATTACAGACTACCCTTAACCACTGTCAATTTGTCAAATATACTTGGGCGAGCATGTATCAGAGAAGTCACTTGGAATACATGCTCCCTTCATTCACTGCTTCTATGTAAATTGTAACTTCCTTCAGCCATTGATTTATATTATTACCCGTACGGACACACGCGCACTTTTATTGAAAAAAACAAACAAACAAACAAATAATAATCAAAAACATCATAAGAAATAGTGGAATAGTGGTGAATTTGCGCCCAGGGAGACGAGAGCTACGTGATAATCTTCGAAATAGGAGAAAACAGAACAAAGAGGTTGTTAAACGGACGCGTCTAAAAGCCGGAAAAAGGTGGCACCGATTACCTGGACAAACCTTACCTTGGGTCTGAAAAGCCAAAGTCCAAACGTATGCTGCATGTAACCTTTAACAAAATACTCCATAAACTGTTCAAGTGGAGGGATAGTCACTTTCACGGTCAGTTTCTTGGATATAGGTACAGGAAGGGAAGAGCCATTACTTTCCTGAAGAATTTGTTGACATCGTCCTTCGATTGATGAGCCGACTGGAATCTAAGCTCTTGAATACATCAATAGTAAAAGTAAATCAGGGCATCTTGCGCAATTGACAACATTACATGTACCTTAATTACAGAAGACCTCTGTCAATTTTTTTTGCAACAGGGGTGTTATCTTTTCTTTAGGTGCACTGAGCTTTACCTAAAGTCAACGCTTTGCAAACCAGTAGCCTAAGAGGTCTATAACCATTCGAGTTATGAGTTATCTTCAACTTAAGCGTACCATTCTCCACAGCGCTTGGGTCCAGTGAAACAAACATCCTTGAAGTGCTAGGTCAGACATTAAATGCCAGAAAACTGACCACAGCCTACTTTAAAAATCCAACACCACCTTCTTGACCGTGGTGAAGAAGAGAGTAGATCAGGAACTGATCGAAGCTTCTACAAAAAGGAGAAAAAAGTTTTAAACTCACATTTAAGGAAATCAGATTTTCCATACTCGATGATCATTCTTACTAAAAATATAACATTTAAAGTTAAAAGCTTTGTAGTTCAACGTTCGATAATTAAGTAAATACTCTGATCTTCTACCACCTAGCGGAAATTTCGATATTTCAACCCGTTTATGAACATGAACAGGAAGGAAACTTGCTTGGTTAGTTTACTTCTTTTTAAAAATGCATTTACGAAGAAAAGCTGCGTAAATGGAATGTGGCAAGGTTTAAAGGTAACGTCAGCGTACCAGGTCGTCGCTGGGCAAAGTTGGCCAAGAAGCTGAGGTACTGCTTGGATCTGAATTGTATTTCAGTGACGTGGATTTCAGCCTGCAGAAAATTTAGTGGTATGTACTCCTGGTCCAGTTCGAAACCAAGGTCTATGGACCGTACCATATTTTCGCACCAAATGAAGAGTTTCACCTGCCTTTAGTAACTTGTTAAAGTTAATGAACGCAGTTATCGTGACGTAACATGCACAAAAAAGGTACTACCCCGCAAATAACCTCAGAGCGGTTGCTCAAAAATCACAAATTATAAAAATTACAAAATCCGATGTCCCTTGGATTTGATCCCATTTTATCTATCATTTATTATCGCCTGACCCGAAGTCCATTAATGCGAACTCCCCTTCAACTCAAACTAATTTTACTTTCACATAGCTCAAAGTTACCCTTATCACTCGAACTTTAGGTGAAAATGTCAGGCGATTGACGTCAAAGTTTCAGAACATAGCGGACTGTCAGAACACGTCCCAATCAAGAGTGAGATAACTGAAGCAAAAATCCATCGGCGAATTTGAGATTCTCACCTCCATAAATGAACGTTATCATGAATCTAATGTTTGTCTCGTGAAAAAACATTGTACCTTTATGGAAATGGTTATTAAAAGATGCAATTGAGTGCAAATCGCGCAAATAAAAAACTAGTCTTTAAATATCCTTGCCCTTTAAAATAGTTTGATTTTCTTCTGCGTTGATGAAAGTTATTTGCGCGAAATGAAAACAATTTTTCAGCAAATGAATGTCTGAAGGAGCTCTTTATTTTATTCTGCTCTTGAACGTCATTTAAAATGCAATTATCGGTATTGAACGCTCCCTTCGCACAATTGTAGACTTTTTCATCTAAGTGAAAGTATAGGTGGTATGAATACGTGCAAATTTATGATTGTGATGCATTTTTCCCAATGATTAACACATGTTATTACATTTTACAAAAATAAGTTTTCAAGGAATTTTAACCGTGACTCAAATCCTCTTAGAGCCATCATGTGTAACCTGGGACATAAGTTTTAATTGTAGGCATGGTTATACTTCACTGTGCGCAACGCCATGTATTTCAGTGAAGCTCCATTACTATTATTTATCATATAAACTACGGTGTCTTAGAAGGATTTACATCCCTGAAAAAATCCGTACCAACACACGTGAAAAAATGAGATTTTTTTCACGTGCGTTTGATATCGTTAATCAGCGCTGATACGTTACACGCCTTTCGCTTCACTCGTCTTTCGCGCCACTCGGTCAGGTTGATGAATTAACGGCAAAGTCTTCACCGTTCTCAATCCAAGGTCATTTGTCAGAATTTCTTGGATTATGGCGGCTAAAACAATTTAAAATTCCGTATCGCTTACGGACAGTGACGTTTAAAACTTTTCTAGACAGGGAAAAAAACGAAAAGAAGAAAAGAAAAACCGAAAGTTACGTATTCAGTGGCTGTGGTAATGGCATTTCTCTTCGCTGAGATCGAAAATCGACTGTCAAAAGATTTGCCACAGGCCGATTTTGGCCGTGTACCTGAAAGATTTCTGCTGTCGGTAAGGACCAAGTCAAAGCTGAGATTTTGCAAGTTTAAAACTAGGCCCATTGTTCGTTTTTGTAATAATTCGACGCATTTTTTCATCTTGAGTCCTAGCGCCAACGCACTTCATAATTTTTTTGGGGAGTACTGTCGATCTTTTTATTTCATTCGTTTATAAAGTTGACTTTTCTCGCAAGTATTGTGTTTATATGACAAGCAAAATAGAGAAACTTCATATCCACGCGCGTCCATGTATTAATCTCTGATGAAACAAATTAATAATTGACAAAAGTAAAGGAATATCAGTTGTGAATGAACAGCATAAAGATGTATTTGTGACATTTTCATAATTTTATCGGACTATATCTGAGTGATTTACAGGTGCTCAGCGATAAAATTATCTGCTCATAACGACTGAGTACTTATCGATCCCATTGTGATTTTACAATGATCCATAATGTGTGCTTACCAGGAAAGCGCCCAGCAGACCTCCATATCTGTATGGCCCAATTTGCTCATCAGGGATGGGTAAAACCAGCTCAGATTTTTGTGTAACAAAATTGACAAAATTACAACTCTGTCTGGCCCTATTAATTAACAGATCTACATTTGTGACAGACTTCGATCTTTTCAATCTGCTTGTTTGCGATAAAAGTTACAGCTCTAAGTGTGTCCAGTCTGCGTCATAGTTTATTGTGCTCAGCCCGATACTTTTTTTTTATTTAAACGCAGAAGATAACTCGGAACATGAACTCGGAACGTGAACTCGGAACGTGAACTCGGAACGTGAACTCGGAACGTGAACTCGGAACGTGAACTCGGAACGTGAACTCGGAATGTGAACTCGGAACGTGAACTCGGAACGTGAACTCGGAACGTGAACTCGGAACGTGAACTCGGAGCATGAACCGAGAGCATGAACCGAGAGCCTGAACCGAGAGCCTGAACCGAGAGCCTGAACCGAAAGCCTGAACCGAGAGCCTGAACCGAGAGCCTGAACCGAAAGCCTGAACCGAGAGCCTGAACCGAGAGCCTGAACCGAAAGCCTGAACCGAGAGCCTGAACGGAGAGCCTGAACCGAGAGCCTGAACCGAGAGCCTGAACTGAGAGCCTGAACCGAGAGCCTGAACCAAGAGCGTGAACTGAGGGCGTGAACTGAAAACATGAACTGCCCGCATGAACCGAGAAATTAACTGAGCCTGAAATGAGAGCCTGGACTCAGAGCCTGATTCGAGAGCCTTTAATGTGGTTCTCGAAGGGATTAACGGTCAGCCGTTAAAGTAGATAGATTTCTACCGTCAGCTGTCACAAATGAAGCTTAATGTCAACCGTCAAACAGATTGAAGGTCTTCCGAATCCCTCAATTCTAGCCGCTTGCTTACAACAGTTAACAGCTTGTCTCTATGTTTCGAAACATTTTCAGTTTACGGTCATTTTTATTGATGTTCGTTCATCTAAGCAACAGTTTGAAAATGTTTTAAGAGGCTGTCTCTCTTATTTCCACCCGGTCAATTTTGCGTCAAAAATAATTTTGCCTGAAACTCTGTTAACAGAAAGACTTTACCTAGGAAAGAACTAAATTAGATTTGGTTTGATTCGAAATAATTTTCTGACTGCATTACGGGCCATAATTATTTCCCAGTCCGTAGGGACCGTCGCGACGTCTCGAAAATTGAAAAATAGGCATATTTTGTAACGTTGTAAAATATTTGATTCGCATAGTTAAGCCACAGAATTTATATCAGATTGCTTAAAAACCTTTCTAGTTTGCCAAGAAAGTTAGAATTTGCCCTCTCAACATATTTGAAAAGGCGAATTTTAGCATATTCTGACCACTAGAAATCGCCATCGGCCGATGGCCGAAAATAACCTTGATTTAGACGCTAAGTTTTGGGATTTGGGACCTGGTTGACGATTCTATCCTACACAGCCGTTAAGTTTAGACCTTTATAGGCAAAAATATGCAAAAACCCCTGTACGTTTTCGATTTTTCAAAAGTTATGACCGTTTGAATCAGCACATGTACGAGCATTCGCGATTTTTTCGCCTACACCAAAATCGAACCACTGGAGCAGATTTCGTCATAAATACAGCTTACCCGCTTTGCAGCCCGGCTTCATGGCTCACTTCAGAGTTTTTCTAATAACCAAGTTGGTGAAATCCATGATAACTTCAACAAATAGCTAGGTATTGCCTTCGAAAAGTAGGCGGCATCCATCGTGATTCGTGGTATCAAAACAAATGCCGGAATTGGCCACATTTCGCGGTGAATCACCCATTTAACATCGTTGCAGAGCTGAATTTTTTCCAAAATCAGAATATAAACTCTCCATGTCTGGAAGCTGAGGGAGAAATGAAGGTTCTAGGCTTCTGTAGTGAAGAAATAATCGCTTAAATTGAGATCCAGTTCGATGTTATACTGTTCTCACAAGGTCCGCACAAAAGAGAAGACCGCTGATAGCTTGTGCCGTACGTTGTGCCATATGGTTTTGTTTTGTATCCCAAAGTAATATTTGGGCAGAAAAATTTTGGATGAAAAGAATAAATGCTTTTACCTGGAGTTTGATATCATATAATTAATAAATCAATTTCAAATATCCTGAGCTTGCTTCTCTCGGTTCCGCGTCGATTGTGTCCACAGAACAGCAACCTGTCGATAGCCGGAGAAATCGGCTGCCAACGTGTTAAAAACTTGACACATGCTTCGTATGAAGAGATGTTATAAGTGTTGCTTTTGGTAAATTTTCAATCGATTTCATCAAAACATTTCACTGACTACTAGATATTATAATATATTACACTATAACAACGCCGTCAGAACTTGATATCGGAAGTAAAGGTAGTTTGTATCTGTAGAGCATATTCTACACTTTCAGCCACCGTATAAGACATTGTTTACATAAGTCTACTGGGAAACACACTGACAATCACTTATCACGTCCGACAGTTTGTCTATGAGGATCTGTTTTTTGTCTCTCAATTTTACAGGGATCTCAAAATGACTACAGATGGCTCTCAACAAAACCACATTGAATTTCTGAAGTGTGTTATTGTGGTAACGTTCACAGAGGTCCTACGTATCGTAGCAGATTGGATGTGAGACTTTGATTTCTTTGTTAACTTTGTCTACCAGATCTTATCTCTCGGAATTTTCCTGGACGCATTGTATATCTTCCTCCTCATCCAGTGATATCCCGATCACACCCTGATCTTTTTGCTGCATTGCTGCTAGCCGGGAGAAAAAGCTCTGAACTTGGTTCTTTGTCAGCCACTGTTCTCTAGTGAACAAACGTGCATTTGATTAATTTTTCGCATTTCGCATGTCCACTGCAACTTGGGCGGGGTCGGCCTTTCGCTCAGTTCTTTCTCCAAGTTTAAACCGTGCCGTTAGGTATTCTTTTACCTTCTCTGAAAATCTAACGCTGCCCCTTGGTTTGCTTACGGCCCATCCTGTTCGTAAAGACGAGTGGGGCGAAGTATCCACGGGAGAAGTGAGTGGTGTACTAGTATCTAACGAACAGCTCGAACACTCGATACCAGCGGTATCTATCGACGAGAACTTAAGGGCCCAGTCCCTTTTGATTGCATCATATATACTGGCTTTAACCTGCTGACTGTATGCTTTCCAACGTCCAGGTGCAGCTCCAGCTGCGAAAAGGTTTCGAACACTTCAACACATCCAAACACAGAGCATTCAAACAATGGCGTTGTACTCTCTGTTTCCTTGCTGCCCTTTGAACGACGCTTGACCACACGCTTTTCAGGAAGATCATAAAACCCTTGAGATTCTATGGTTTGAAGGGACGTTTGACCTTGGTGCTTGACATAAATTGCGTCATATGGAATGTATTTCCCTTTACCGATGCCATAACATTTCCAAACTCTCAGACCGATATCTCCATATTCGAATCGAAGTTGTGGAAGCTACTAAAATGCTCAATCTTATTTATACAGAGAGTGTTCTTTGATTCGTCTACTATTCTTACTGCAGCTGTTGTTCCCTTCACTGGGTGTTTCGTCAATGCGTATCCTCTGTCCAATGAAAGCTTTAACAACCTCGCTGAAGACTCGCTACAGACTGAAGCCTCTCTGGTTTCGAAAAAGCACTTGCATGCCATACTACACTTGCAGGTCTTCCAAAAAAATAAAGGGTTAGCGGGTTCACCCGCAATGATTAATGCGGACCTCTGTTATGCGCGATAGTGCAATCGTTCAGCTTTAAATTCCAAAACGCCAAACTTCGACACATAGACTTACAAGTGGAGTTCTATGACTGATTCTTGAAGAGAATGCAGCTGCAATCCAAAGTTTCAACGGGACATTAAGCGCGAAACATGGCTTTAGTTTTCGAGTTTAGTTCGCAACAACGAGTCAAAGAAGAGTATCGACAGATGCCGACCGCTGAATTTTGGAGGTATTTGCTGGAGTTATCATTAAGTCCAGTTCACCAGTTTGGGAAGCGAGGAATATCTGAAATTTCACATAAACCCATGATTTCTCCGGCTATTGACAGGTTGCTGTTCTGTGGACACAATCGACGCGGAACCGAGAGAAGCAAGCTCAGGATATTTGAAATTGATTTATTAATTATATGATATCAAACTCCAGGTAAAAGCATATATTCTTTTCATCCAAAATTTTTCTGCCCAAATATTACTTTGGGATACAAAACAAAACCATATGGCACAACGTACGGCACAAGCTATCAGCGGTCTTCTCTTTTGTGCGGACCTTTGTGAGAACAGTATAACATCGAACTGGATCTCAATTTAAGCGATTATTTCTTCACTTCAGAAGCCTAAAACCTTCATTTCTCCCTCAGCTTCCAGACATGGAGAGTTTATATTCTGATTTTGGGAAAAATTCAGCTCTGCAGCGATGTTAAATGGGTGATTCACCGCGAAATGTGGCCAATTCCGGCATTTGTTTTGATACCACGAATCACGATGGATGCCGCCTACTTTTCGAAGGCAATACCTAGCTATTTGTTGAAGTTATCATGGATTTCACCAACTTGGTTATTAGAAAAACTCTGAAGTGAGCCATGAAGCCGGGCTGCAAAGCGGGTAAGCTGTATTTATGACGAAATCTGCTCCAGTGGTTCGATTTTGGTGTAGGCGAAAAAATCGCGAATGCTCGTACATGTGCTGATTCAAACGGTCATAACTTTTGAAAAATCGAAAACGTACAGGGGTTTTTGCATATTTTTGCCTATAAAGGTCTAAACTTAACGGCTGTGTAGGATAGAATCGTCAACCAGGTCCCAAATCCCAAAACTTAGCGTCTAAATCAAGGTTATTTTCGGCCATCGGCCGATGGCGATTTCTAGTGGTCAGAATATGCTAAAATTCGCCTTTTCAAATATGTTGAGAGGGCAAATTCTAACTTTCTTGGCAAACTAGAAAGGTTTTTAAGCAATCTGATATAAATTCTGTGGCTTAACTATGCGAATCAAATATTTTACAACGTTACAAAATATGCCTATTTTTCAATTTTCGAGACGTCGCGACGGTCCCTACGGACTGGGAAATAATTATGGCCCGTAATGCAGTCAGAAAATTATTTCGAATCAAACCAAATCTAATTTAGTTCTTTCCTAGGTAAAGTCTTTCTGTTAACAGAGTTTCAGGCAAAATTATTTTTGACGCAAAATTGACCGGGTGGAAATAAGAGAGACAGCCTCTTAATATTCGAATCAATACCTTGTTACTGCAAAAATAGCTAATTTCATCTTCGACAATATCACAACCAAAAAGGCGTTTGAATCATGTCAATTGTCCCGAAAGCCGCCAAAAGTATTTTTTATCGTAAAATCAATAGTTTTCGCCGCTATATTAATGATTCCCACGAGATCACAGCGTTTTTATACTTGATCTATGCTTCAGATCCTTAAAGTGCAGGAAAGACTAGCATATGATCGAATGAAATGGAATGCAAGAACAGCACGAGATACCAACGTAACGATCGAAGGAAAGAAAATCATAAAGTACCCAAGATATCAAAGCAACAATCGATTACAAGTAAATCCTAAAAGTGCGCCAGAAGCTGACGTAACAATCGAATGTAAGACACTCCTTGCGCGCGCTGAGGTCAGTAATTTCGGTGGCATTTGAAATTAGCCAAAAAAGTTGCCAGTTGAAGATACTGAAGCCTACTAGGAGATGATTAGAAAGAATCAGGAGACATTCTGAGAAATTTTATTTCAGTCAATTTACCATTTCGGTTTGAGCTCGTTTTTTGGCAATGCTGCCGACTGAAAAACCATCATTCGCTATCATTCACTCGTTAAAACTGCAAGAACTATCATGAACTATCCTGTGGAATATGAATATGAACAAACTCCATGATAGTCAATGATAGTCAATAATAGTGCATGATGGTTCCTATGACCGTTTGAACTAGCATGTATTATTTTATTAATCATACAAACACAATAGCCATTTACCGGCGAGAACAGTCGACTTTATTACTTAATGAAAATAAAAGGATCGATAATCCCCGATAAAATCATAAAGTGCGTTGGCGCACTCGAGCTCAAGATGAAAACATGCGTCAAATCATTACAAAAACAAATAATGGGCGCAACTTTTAACGTACAAAATTCAGCCGCAAGAAATGCCATTACCACGGCCATTGAATACGTAACTTTCGGTTTCTCTTTTCGTATTTCGGTTTTCTTCCCCTTCTAGGAAAGTTCGACCGTCACTGTCCGTAAAAGAGACAAATTTTTTGGTGTTTTGGCAACCATAATCGGAAAAAATTCCGACCAACCACCTTGGATTGAGAACGGTGAAGACTATGCCGTTTATTTGTCAACCTGACCGACGCGAGAGGCAAGTGACGTGTAAGCAGCTGATTGACAATATCAAACACACGTAAAAAAAGTATCGTATTTTTTCACGTGCGTTGTTACGGCTTTTCTCAAGGCTGGAGATTCTTGAAAAACACCGTAGTTCACATTATAAACTAAAACACAGCAGTTCATATTATAAACTAATGTAAAACACGAGTGAAAAAGAATCCTAACAGCATGCGAGATTCTAACGTAACAATCGAGAATCTTAAAGGTCTTTAACACTCAACGAATCAATTGATCGGAAGATAGGCCTAAAAGTCTGCCAGGTACTAACGCAACTAACTTATGGAAGAGAATTCTAGAAAAGCGCGAGATACGAACCAAATAACCCTATGAAAGAGAATATTCGAAGAGCACGAGACACCAACGTAACAATTCAATGAAAGAGAGTTCTAAAAGTGCGCGAGATACTAATGTAAAAATCGAATAAAATGGAATCCTTAAAGTGCACGTGGTATTACCATTGATATCAAATAAAAGATAATCTTAAAGTGCGCGAGATAACGACGTAACAATCCAATGAAAGATAATTTTTTAATTGCGCGAGATCCTACCGTAACAAGTGAATGAAGGCAATCCAAAAGAGTGCGCGACATAGAAGGTAACAATCGAAACTAAAACAATCCAAAAAGTGCGCGAGAAACTAACGAAAGGTAAGGTAAGGTAAACTTTATATTACCACGTAATAATACAATGAAAGCAATCCTCAACGTGCGCGAGACACTAAAGGTCTTAAACACTCACTAATTATAAGGTTTTGACATCATGTCAAAACCTTAGTGAATCCTAAGATAACCTTGTACTTCTATTCCCTGTATATTGTAAAATTAGAAAAAAATTAAGAACATAATTAGACTATATGTAATTTATTGATCTTATACTATTTTTACTTCTAACATGTGACCCACCTAGACTAGCCCTAAATCTAGCAGTTGGCGCTTAAAAACCTGTAAATATTGCTCCAAGATATATGTCATTTGTGTTTGTATATGTTGGTCCGTATGGTGAAAAACTGTGACCGAGGTCTTGAAAATACTGCCCGAGGCCGTAGGCCGAGGGCAGCATTTTCAAGACCGAGGTCACAGTTTTTCACCATACGGACCGACCCTTAGCCGGTAAATAACATATTTATTGTTTTTAAACTTGACGAAATTCTTTCCGAAAGAATCCGAATGATTTATGGACGTAAATACGGAAAGATCTTTCATAAACTGAACAATTTTTGAGTGGGTAAATGGTAGTTAAAATAGAGGTGATGCAAATTTAAGAGAGATGCCTCAGCGAAACATTTTCATTTCCGTAACGATAAAGGTGATTTAAAAGGCTTCCAAACATACTTTGAAACATTATTTTTACAAGTATCTGTCACAATCTGACACCTGTCAATTAGAGAGCGCGCAAGAAAAAAAAAGCGTAAGAACATTTGAAAACAAACAGAACTAGTTTGACAAGGACTGTCACGACAATGTTTTCTTCAAAATCAGTTAATGATCTAACGGAAAGTATTATTCACTCTCATCGACCATTCATTCATGTACGAAGATTTACCTCTGTTCATTAAGTAAACGGCGAGGAAAGTAATTATGAGTAAATTCAATTTTTTTATTTTGAAGTTGTGAGAGTTTGCTCGTTTGTTTGCTGTAATGGCGTGTTTAACTCTGATCTTTCCTTCACAAAAACTAAATTCGAACGGCACACTCCAACGAGACAAAAGGGAATGTAATGCGGCCTTTTCTCAAAAAATTCCTTCAATTTCTGTTGTGCAATTTAAGGTACAAATGTCCAAATTGAACGGAATTGGAAAGACTCACCAGGAGCGTATATTTGTTGTAGAACTTAAATTAAAACTTCGCTCGCTCTTTCACTATGAACAAATTGCTCGAGAAAATTCAGATATTAGATGAATGAAAGTTCCATCGTTCAGTTTAACTGTAACCAAATACCTCACGTTTCAACTTTCTGGGTACTTTTTGTGAACGATTAAAATTAATTGCAGACGGTTTTTAGGCCGCTTGTCAACCAACGTAATGACACTATTGTTTATACAAATTCATTCTGAAACCAATATCT
The DNA here is from genome assembly GCF_964200805.1 of Pocillopora damicornis. Classification (NCBI taxonomy): domain Eukaryota; kingdom Metazoa; phylum Cnidaria; class Anthozoa; order Scleractinia; family Pocilloporidae; genus Pocillopora; species Pocillopora damicornis. The sequence goes on from NC_142683.1 coordinate 7,462,103, forward strand.
TTCTGTCAACCAAAGTGATTTGATAGAGAGAAAAGAGAGGATTCATAAGTTATTTATCGGCTTGAGGTAGTGACCGACGTGTTTGCTTAAAAATACTGCCCAGCCGGAAAACGAGGTATATTTATGAAAAATGACAACGAAAGTTGGGATGTACTCGGCGACTCACGAAAGCGTTACGGTGGCCCGTGGGCAGAGATAGGAAAATACTGACCGGGTAAAGAACCAATCAGATTGCAAGATTCGTTACCGTGCTCTCTAAAAAAACAATAAATAAATGTAATTAGAATACTAACGTACCATCCTCCACAATGCTTGCGTCCAGTGAAACTGTCATCCTTGAAGTGCAACGTCAGGCATTAAATGCTGAAAAACTGACCACAGCCTGCTTTAAAAATCTAACACCACCTTCCAAACCGATGGTGAAGAAGAGAGTAGAGAAGGAAGTGCTCGAAGTTCCTACAAAAAGGATAAAAATTGACCAACTCATATTTAAGGAAAATGAGATTTTCTGTATTTGATGGTCATTCTTACTCAATATAACATCTATAGTTAAATAGCATTCGAAAGATTCTCGGATCTTCTACCACCTCACGGAAATTTCGATATGCTGCTTGGATCTGACCTGGATGTAGCCTGCAGAAAATTTAGAGGTATGTACTCCTGGTCCAGTTCGAAACCAAGGTCTGTGGATCGTCTGACATGCAGAAGTGTCTCACCTGCCTTTAGTAACTTATTAAAGTTAACGAACGCATTTATCGTGAAGTAAAATGCACCAAAAGAAAATCCGAAAATTACAAAAATTACAGAATCCGATGTCCTTTGGATTTGACCCCACTTTCCTTATCATCTATTACCAGCTGATTCCGAGTCGGTTAACTCGAAATCCCCGTCATCTCAAACTAATTTTACTTTCACTTGGCTCAAATTTACCCTTATCCGTCGAAGTTTAGCTGAAAATATCAGTCAGTCGATTAATGTCGATGTTTCAGGAGATGGTGGACTGACACATCATAATCAGTAAAGTGAGGTAACTAAAGCATAACTCCATCAGCCAATTTGAGATTCTTACCTCCATAAGTGAACGTGGATTGTTTCCTTTATGGAGATGGTTGTTAAAAGATGCAATCGATTGTTTGTAAATCGCGTTAATAAAAGTCTTCTCTTTAAATATGCTAACCATTTATTTGACTTTGATTGTCTTCTACGTTAATAAACGTTGTTTGGACGAGATGAGAATAGTTTATCGATAAACAAATTTCTGAAGGAGCTCGTAATTGTGTGATTCTGCTGTTGATAGTTATTTCGCGAAATTGTAGCTTTTTTCATCTTAGTAAAAGTATAGGTAGTATGTCTACTTACAAATTTTTAATTGTAATAAACTTTTCCCATGTAATAACGCATTAAACAAGTTTTCAAGGAATTGTAACCCCAGTTCTCTTAGAATCTTAAAACTTCAGGCAGCATTTATCACCTGCGAAGTTTTTTTTTTTTTTAATTTTAAAACTTGGTATTTCTTCACTCCGCAAAACGACATGTATTTCAACAAGTCTTGACTACTTTCATTTACATCCAATTCCCCTTGATACAAAAAAAATCAGAAAGGGAAATTAAAATTAATGCGAATGAAAGGAAAAGGAGTATTTGTGGTATTTTCATAATTTTTATCGGGCCTTATATCTGACAAATATACTGGTAATTCATCATTCATAATGGCCGATACTTAAATAAAATTTCTGATACGTTCAAAAAAAATTTTTTTTTCCACAAAGGTATGTGCTCGGCAGACCTTCATATCCGCATGACATAATTTTCTATTCAGCGATAGGTGAGACCAGCTCGGATTTTTGTCTGAATAAGATAAAATTTTAGGTCCGTCTAACCTTAATAATAAACAGATCTTCATTTGTGACAGACTTCAGTTTCGGTCTTTTAAATTTGTTTAACTTTGTTTATTATTGTGCTCAGCCTAATACGTTTGTTTAATTTGAATCGACAGGTTTGGTTAGTTACCTCTTCCCGCTTGCTTTTTTTTTCTTTGCCCGGATTTAACAAAGTGGTTTTTTAGTCCAAGTTTATGAATAAAACATTAACTCAGAACATGAACGCGGAACGGGAACTCGGAACGGGAACTCGGAACGGGAACTCGGAACGGGAACTCGGAACGGGAACTCGGAACATGAACTCGGAGCATGAACTCGGAGCATGAACTCGGAGCATGAACTCGGAGCATGAACTCGGAGCATGAACTCGGAGCATGAACTCGGAATATGAACTCGGAACATGAACTCGGAACATGAACTCGGAACATGAACTCGGAACATGAACTCGGAGCATGAACTCGGAGCATGAACTCGTAACATGAACTCGGAACATGAACTCGGAACATGAACTCGGAACATGAACTCGGAACATGAACTCGGAACATGAACTCGGAACATGAACTCGGAACATGAACTCGGAACATGAACTCGGAACATGAACTCGGAACATGAACTCGGAACATGAACTCGGAACATGAACTCGGAACATGAACTCGGAACATGAACTCGGAACATGAACTCGGAACATGAACTCGGAACATGAACTCGGAACATGAACTCAGAGCCTGAACCGAGAACCTGAACCGAGAACCTGAACTGAGAGCCTGAACTGAGAACCTGAACTGAGAACATGAACTGAAAGTATGAGCTGACACAGAATTAATTGACAGCACAAACTGACAGCCTGAAATGAGAGCCTGAGTAGAGAGCCTTAAATGGAGGTTTTTAAAAAATGCCTAGTTTTCGCCTATATAAGCGACTGTTTAAAAATATTATATTCAAATTACTACTGTTTCATTGAAAAATAGTTCACTTTATAAATCACTTGCTTGTGTGCACGCCATTGGGTATCATTCGACATGATCACAACCAAAAACACGTTTGAATCATGTTTATTGTCCTGAAATTCGTTAAAAGCAATTTTTTTTTCGCAAAACTCTTCCTCGGGAGTTTTTGTCTTTGAAAAAGAATCCTAAATGTACGCCTGACACTAAGGGAACAATCGAATGAAAAGAGAATCCTTAATGTTTGCGAGATACTAACGTTCAAATCGAATGAAAGAGGTTCCTAAAAGTCTCCAAAACATCAACTAATCTATGGATCGCAAGAGAAGCCTTGTGTGAAGTGAAGTGTGCGAAATAACAATCGCGTACAATCGGAAGAGAAACTGAAAAATGCCCAAGATACAAATGTAGCAATCGAATGAAAGAGAATCTCAAAAGTCTCCAACGTAACAATCGATTAAAAGGGAAGCCTTAAAGTGCGCAAGATGCTAACGTAGCAATCGAATCTAAAATAATCCTATAAATAAACACTGATAACTTCGAAAGATGAAGCATCCTAAAAGTGCACAAAATACTAATCTACCAATCAATTAAGAGATAATTCTGAAAGTGTGCGAAAAACTGATGTACCAATCAAACAAAAGAAAATGATCTAAAGTGCGCCAGGTACCAACGTGACAAGCCAATGAAAGACAATAGTAAAAGTGGGCGAAAGACTAATGTAGTAGGCCGATGAAAGAATATCTTAAACGTGCGCAAAAGACTAAAATAACAATCAGGTGAAAGAAAATCTAAAGTGCGCAAGATATTAACGTAACAATTCATTGAAAGATAATTTGAAAAGTGCGCGAGATACTAACGTAAACGGCAACCTATCGTAACGGGAAACTATCGTAATAACTTAATGAAGCAAAATCCTCAAAGTGTGCCACGTACTACCGTAACAGACCTATGAAAGAGGATTCTAAAAGTCCGCGCGAAACGGAGCATCAATCCTACCAAAGACAACATTTTAAGTGCGTGATACACTAAAGTAACAATCCAATGATAGAGAGTTTTAAAAGTGCGAGTGATACAAATGAAAAAATAGAAAGAAAGAAAATCCTTAAAGAGCACGTGATACTACCGTAGCAATCCAATAAAAGAGAATCCTAAAAGTATGCCACATACTTACGTCACGATCAAATCATTTTCAATCGAATCTAAAACAATCCCAAAAATGCACGTGAATCTGACGTAACAATCCAAAAGAAGAGAATCTAAAAAGTGCCCGAGATACAAACGTAATAACCGAATGTAAGATAATCCTTAAGGTACGCGAGATACTAACATGTTATAACCTTAGCGAGTCCAAATATAACTATATACTTCTATTCCCTGTGAAATACTGTAAATTTTTTTTTCTGTAAAAGTAAATTTAAAAAAATTACCAATATGATTAGACATTGATTAATTTGTAAACGCTTAGGTAATAGTTTTACTTCTAACTAACATGCCACCCACCTAAACCACCACTAAAGCTAACAGAGGACGCATGAAATCCTGTAAATATTGATCTAAGAAATAAATGGAATCAGAATACAAACGTACCATCTTCCACATTGCTCGCGTCCAGTGAAACTGACAACCTTGAATTGCTTAGTCATGCATTAAAAGCCGGTAAACCGACCACAGGGACTGATGAAAAAGTCCAACACCACCTTCCAAACCGGTGGTGAAGAAGAGAGTAGAGAAGGAACTGCTCGAAGTTCCTACAAAAAGGAGAAAAATTGACAAACTCGCATTTAAGGAAAATGAGATTTTCTGTATTTGATGGTCATTCTTACTTAATATAACATTTATAATTGGAAAATTAAACGAGACTTACCTGTAAGTTGAAGTTTGATTGAAATTCTATCCGTCACCAAGCACTGAGGGATTACGTGAGATAGCATTGCGCCTGCGCGAACTCAGTTTTTAAAGCACTTGCCATGTGTGCAGGGGAAAGAAAATCCTGACCAGCAAAATGGGAGGGCCTTAAAAGGGAGGGCACGTAATCCCTCAGTGCTTGGTGACGGATAGAATTTCAATCAAACTTCAACTTACAGGTAAGTCTCGTTTAATTTTCCAATTCTATTCCGTCACCGCACTGAGGGCTCACGTGAGACTTCAAAGCCCACTGCACACATGAACAGAGTAATGACCAACCAAGCAAGTCATATTGGTCAAAAACAGTTTATTAACTTTACTCTTGTAACAAAACGTTAGAAAAGCTATCTGTGTTGATAACAGGCTTGCTATAAAACTTTGTAAAAGAGTCAGATGAGCTCCATCCTGCAACTGATAAGATGTGCTCTAATGGTACAGATTTCAACAAAGCCTTAGATGTTGCGGCAGCCCTAGTACTGTGGGGCTTGAAAAGGTTTACATCAATTCCTGACTTTTGCATTACAGCTTTGACCCATCTACTGATGGTGTCCCGGGAAACTGGTTTAAATGGCTTGTAATGACTAATAAACAATTGTTGTGCACCTCCATCCCATGTCTCAGTATATCTTGGGTTGGAGGGTCTTGCTTCGTAAACTCCTTTTAAGAACCTCTTAACACTCTCTTGTGCTCCAAAAGCCATCCCGTCCACAGGCTTTAAGACACTGGATAGAGCAGACCTTGCAGTGTTAATACCACTGTAACCGATGCCTGACTCAAATAGCTCCACTAAAAAATCTAGTGCCTGGGGGACAGTGGCAGAAACTGGATCAATCTGTTTTTTATGACAATATGTAGTCCATCTTTTGATGTAAGATGAATACTGCTTTGTAGTTCCTTTCCTCCAGGACTGTAAGATGATGGAGGTTGCCTTTTGAGAAATTCCTTGTGCCTCATAGGACTGCCGGACAATCTGCATGCAATCAGAACCATTTTTCTGAATAGGGGGTGGACTTCTTGTGGCATCCCCGGCATTTGTAAGGCAGTTCGTTGTTGTGGTAACACTCTTGGAGCAGCCACTAACATGCGAAGAAGTTTGGGATACCAACTCTGAGTTGGCCACATTGGAACTATCATCAATCCCTCTGCACAATCGGTTTGTATTTTCTGTTGGCATCTTGCAATTAAACTGAAAGGAGGGAAAGCATAGAACAAGTGTTTATCCCATGTTACAGAAAATGCATCAATAAAGGCTGCCCCTGGGTCAGGTTTCCAGGATACATAGCATGGAACCTGATGATTTAGTCTGGATGCAAAGAGGTCTATGGAGGGCTCCCCCCAGATATCTGTGATCTGTTGGAAAATATCAGATCTTATCATCCATTCCTTGTTGTCTGAGAAAACGCGTGATTCTCGATCTGCCTCAACATTTTTGGTCCCTGGGATATGAGCAGCTGTTAACCATATTTGTTTTTCTATGCACCACTGCCAAATATCTTTAGCAATAGTGTGACATTCCCTAGAATGTACACCTCCCATAGCATTAATATAGTTCACAGTTGTAGAGTTATCAGAGTAAATCTTAACGTGAATGCCTTGCTCATTTTTGCAAAATGCCTTAAGTCCAAAAATTGCAGCTAACAGCTCCAGACAATTAATGTGATATTTTGCTTCTTCCTCTGACCATCTACCCCCTATTTTCTCTGTCTCTTTGACAGCTCCCCATCCTTTAGTTGATGCATCGGTGTAAATTATTACATCAACCTTTGAATTAGGCAATAATATGGGGTAGTTATTTGTCTGTATGTTATCATACCACCACTTTATCTCTGAAAAGCTTTCTTGGGATAATCTCATTTGAGCATTATAATTGCCATAGTTTTGTCTTAAGGCTGTAGTTTTATCCCTCTCAAGTTGTCTATAATACAGTGGTCCATATAAGATTCCAGGAAAACTTGACACTAAAAGTCCTATAAAGCTAGCTAGTTCCTGGATTGGGAGCTCAACAAGCTCCATCATTTTCTTGCATCTTTCCCTTATGCGCTAGATTTTTTCCTGTGTTAAGGAGACAGTCATATTAACTGAATCCAAGACAAATCCCAGAAATGTAAGGACTTGAACTGGCTGTAAGACCGACTTATCAGGATGTAGGATAAAACCCAATGTTGAAAATAAGTCACAGGTATCACGCTCTCCCCTTGTAAATAAGAGTCATCAATATAGCCTACATTTAAGTGACTCTTCTGGCGCAGCGTAGCATACACTGGCTTAAGGATTTTTGTGAAGAGTCGGGGTGCACAAGCCAGACCATTTGGTAGACATGTAAACTGAAACAATCTACCTTTCCAGCAAAACCTCAGATATTTTTGATCATCTTTGTGAATTGGCACTGAGTAGTATGCGTCACGCAGGTCTACTGAGGCCATATAACAGTTTGGAGTCATAAGCCTTATTGCCGATTGTAAGGTATCCATCTTAAAATGTTGATACTCCACATGTTCATTCAAATTCTTCAAATTTAGAATTAATCTAAACCCTCCATCTTTCTTAGGGCGTATGAATATAGTAGAAATATATTCACCAGGGCAATGTGTGGTTTCTGAAATCACACCTTTGGTCAGCAGTTTATCAATTTCATTGTCAATGACCTCTTGCTCTGGTTTTGTAAAATTTATTTCTTTTGGTGGCATAAACTGCATTGGCTCTCCATTTTCAAACTCAATTTTATAATTTTTCACACTATTAAGTATGAAAGGATCTGAGGTTATGCATTGCCACTGAGAGGTAAATTGTGCATTAGCGAACAATGTAAGTGCATCTGTTGACTTTTGAAGAAGGTCGTTTCCCGCTGGGAGTGACGACAAGTGCTCAAGGAGTTTGTCGATCATATTTGTCAACGCGCACATTCCTTTGAAGATGGATGTCTGCACCTTTTGTAGTCTAACATCTTGGGACCGGACTGTTGGAGTAAGGTGGTCCCATACTGGTTGATTGACTCGTACTTTTGTCAAGCATTCACAGTTCTCTGGTCTGTGATACTTGTTCAACTTTTCCTGAAGTTTCTCTTCAGGCAGCCCTTCTTTGAGCATGGCATTCACTACATTCGCCAGCTCTGTGTTTACACTTGGGCCCGTCTCCTCTTTCTTCAGCTCTTGTTTCAAGCTGTTAAGTACCTCAAATTTTCCTTCATTAGAAGGCATATTTTGAGCCCCGGTTGAGTCAGCCAGCTTTGTCACAGCTTCTTCTAAGCTCGTAGTTTTGTCATGTCGCTTCTTCTTCGTGGGGGGCTCTTCGCTGACCTCGTGGTCATTCTCAGCAGATTTTGCCTCCTGTTCTTCCTCCGTGTCAACATATTGTATTTCAAAGTCTGACTGAAACTGTTTGAACGACTCAGCAATAGTCTTGGATAAATCTTGAGACATCTGGGTGAAACCCTGTCTCAGCGTAGCGGCCAGCTCTTGTAAACCATGTGAGTCAGTTTTGGCGCCAGCGGCGCCGTCACCTCTTTCGATGATTCTAACATTTGCTTCAATGTGTTCGCTTCTAGAGCCTCTACTTTTCCTTTTTAAGTTGTCTTTCTCGCCCTTAAGCTCAGATTTATCCGAGGTCTCGGGCATTTTTTGCGAATTATCGCTTAAAACTAAAATTCTCAGCGTGTTGAAAAAACAAACGTCCGTTCGCTCCAAAGGCGGCAACACACTGAGTTCGCGCAGGCGCAATGCTATCTCACGTGAGCCCTCAGTGCGGTGACGGAATAGAATTAAATAGCGTTCTAAAGTTAATTCTCGGATCTCCTTCCACCTCACGGAAATTTCGATATTTCCCTCCAGTCATGAATATGAACAGGAAGTAAACTTGCTTGGCCAGTTCACTTAGTTTAACAAATGCATTTATGAACAAGAGCTGCGTAAATGGAATGCGGCAAAGTTTAAAGGTAACGTCAACGTACCAGGTCGTAGCACGGCAAAGTAGCCCAGAAGCTGAGGTGCTGCTTGGATCTGAAGTGGAAGTCAACCTGCGGAAAATTAAGAGGTATATACTCCTGGTCCAGTTCGAAACCAAGGTCTGTGGATCGTCTGGCCATATTTCGCACCAAATGACATGCAGAAGTGTCTCACCTGCCTTTAGTAACTTATTAAAGTTAATGAGCGCAGCTGTCGTGACGTAACATGCACAAGAAAGTTACTACCTCGCTAATATCTTACACTCGGTTACCCAAACGAAATACGATTTCCCCCAGATTTGTCCCCATTTTCTCCAGCATCTTTTATCAACTGACTCGAAGTTTGTTTACTCGAACTCCCCGTCAACTCAAACCAAATTTGCTTTCATTTGGCTAAAAATTACAAACATAACTTGAACTTTTGGTGAAAACTTCGGTCGATTAATGTCGACGTATCAGAACATAGCGGACTAGCACGTTCCAAACAAGAGAGAGGCAACTGAAGCATAAATACATTAAAGAATTTGACATTCTTACCTCCACATATGAATGTTATCATGGATCTAATGTTTGTCTCATAACAAAAAAGATTGTTACCTTTGTGGAGATGGCTATAAAAAGATGCAATTTTTGTTTTTTTTTAATGCATATCGCGCTGATAAAAATCTTGTCTTTAAATATGCCTGCCATATGGTAAATTTTGATTGTTTTCTGGATTAGTAAATGTTATGTGGGCGAGATGAAAATAATTAATCAGTAAATAATGTCTGAATAATGTCGTATGTGTGTCATTTTGCTGTTTAACATCATTTGAAATGTAAACATCGTTATTGAAAGCTCCTTTCGCGCAAATGTAGCTTTTTGTCATCTAAGTAAAAGTATTGCCGATATGTATACTTACAAATTTATAATTGTAATAAACTTTTTCCCATGCAATAACACATCAAACAAGTTTTCAAGGAATTGTAACCCCAGTCCTCTTAGAATCCTAAATCATCAGACACCATTTATAACCTGCGAAATAAGTTTTTATTTTAATAAAAATATTAAAACATGGTATCTCTTCACTCTGTGCAACGACACGTATTTCAATGAACCTTCACTGCTCTTATTTACATCAAATTCCCCTCGAAAAAAAATCAAAACTTTAAAGAAATGAAGGGAAATGAAATGAAAATGAACAGCAAAGGGAGTATTTGTGACATTTTCATAATTTTTATCTGCTCATAATGAACGATACTGAAATAAAATGTCCGATACATTGAAAGAAAATTATATTTTTTTATTCTCAATAGAGTGTGTCCTGTAGACCTTCATATCTGTAAGACAAAATTTCCTATTCCGCCGTGGAAAGTCTGGGTCAAAGTTAACGTTTGTTTAATTTGAATTCACAAGTTCAGTTGGTAAGCTCTTCGCAATTGCTTTTTATTTTTCTTTTGCCCGGATTTAACAAAGCGGTTTTTAGTTAAAGTCAGAACATGGACGCGGAACGTAAACTCGGAACATAAACTCAGAACCTCAACTCGGAACATGAACTCGGAACATGAACTCGGAACATGAACTCGGAACATGAACTCGGAACATCACATCGGAACATCACATCGGAACATCAACTCGGAACATCAACTCAGAACATCAACTCGGAACATCAACTCGGAACATGAATTCGGAACATGAACTCGGAACATGAATTCGGAACATGAACTCAGAACATGAACTCAGAACATGAACTTAGAACATGAATTCGGACCATGAACAGAGAGCCTGAACAGAGAGCCTGAACAGAGAGCCTGAACAGAGAGCCTGAACAGAGAGCCTGAACAGAGAGCCTGAACAGAGAGCCTGAACAGAGAGCCTGAACAGAGAGCCTGAACTGAGAGCCTGAACTGAGAGCCTGAACTGAGAACCTGAACTGAGAACCTGAACTGAGAACCTGAACTGAGAGCCTGAACTGATAGCTTGAATTGAAACCCTAAATTGAGACCCTGAAATTAGAACATGAACTGAAAGCATGAACTGCGAGCATGAACTGCGAGCATGAACTGAAACAATTAATTTAGAGTACAAACTGAAAGCCTAAAACGAGAGTTTGTATTGCGAGCCTGATTCGAGAGCCTTAAATGTGGTTCTCATTGGAATTTAACCGTCAGCCGTCAAAGGGTCTTAAATTTAACTGTCAGCCGTCAAAATGAGTAGGCCTTTACCGTCACCCGTCACAAATGCAGCTTTGTAATAGTCGTCAAAACATTTGAAGGTCTGTCATATATCTTTATTTTAGCCGCTTTAGATTTTGAAGAATTTTTAAAACTTCGTTGACAATTTGCCATTTGATAAGATCAAAATCAAGTACAAGTTTAAATCATGCCGAGTGTCCTGAAAGCCATTTTATCGCAGAACCCCTCATCTGAAGTTTTTGTCGGTATATTAATGATTCTTGAAAATCCTTAGAGTGCAATTCTTAGAGTTTCAATCCAATGAAATGGAAAAATGGAATGCACGAACAGTACCAGATACTAATGTAACAGTCAAATGACAGAAAATTCTTAAAGCACCCGAGATATCAACATAACAATCGATTGAAAGTGAATCCTAAAAGTGCGCCAGAAACTGACATAACAATCGAGTGTAAGTTAATCCTAAGACTGGGTGCGACACCAATGTAAATTTCGAGCGAAGGCCCTTGGAGTACCCTAAAATGTGCAAGACGATAATGTAACAATCAAATAAAAGATAATTCTAAAAGTGTGCGAAATACTTGCGTAACAATCGATTGAAAGAGAATCTTAAAAGTCTCCTACATATCAACCAATCAATGGATTTGAGGAGAACCCCCAAAATTGAGTGAGATAAAATCGTGAACAATCACAAGTAACAGAAAATTTAAAAAAAAACCTAGCAATCGAATCTAAGACAATCCTTAAAGATGTGCTAGACACTAATGTAACTTCGAAACAGAAGAAGAATCCTAAAAGTGCGCCAAACACAAACCTATCACTCAACTTAAAGGTAATGTTAAAAGTGAGCGAAAAACTGTGCTTATCGACTCAGTAAATTATTTAAAGTGCGCCAGGTACTAACGTAACAAACTAATGAAAGACAATAAAAGTGCGCGAAAGACCAACGAAACAAGAGAACGAGAGAGAATCTTAAACGTGAGCGCAAGACTAACGTAATAATCAAATACAATAACATCTAAAAGTGCGCAAGATACTGACAAATTTAAAAAAAAACTCAGCAATATTATTAGACAATAAGTAATTTGTGAACGCTTTTATTGTAGTTTTACTTCTAACATGCGACCCATCTATACTGGCACTAAAGCTAACAGTGAGCGCATGTAACCATGTAACCAGAATACTAACGTACCATCCTCCACACTGCTTGAGTCCAGTGGAACAGACAACCTTGAAGTGCTTAGTCAGGCATTAAATGCTGCAAAACTGACCGCAGCCTGCTTTAAAATCTAACACCACCATCCCAACTGGTGGTGAAGAAGAGAGTAGATCAAGAACTGCTCGAAGGTCCTACAAAAAGGAGAAAAAAGTGTCAAACTCATATTTAAGGAAAATCAAATTTTCTGCATATGATGGTCATTTTTACTTAATAACATTTATAATTAAATAGCATTCGAAAGTTAATTCTCTGATATTCTACCACCTCACGGAAGTTTCGGTACTTCTTCACGGTCATGAACATGAAGAGGCAGGTAACTTGCTTGGCACAAATGCATTTAGAAAGAAAAGTTGCGTAAATGGAGTGCGGTAAGGTTTGCAGGTAATGTCAACGTACCAGGTCTTCGCTCGGCAATGGTGGCCTAGAAGCTGGGGTGCTGCTTGGATCTGACCTGGTCTGTGGATCGTCTGGCCATAATTATTTTCGCATCAAATGACATGCAGAAGTGTCTCACCTGCCTTTAGTAACTTATTAAAGTTAATGAACGCTTCATCTTGAAGTACAATACACCAAAAACGTAGTAACCCTCTAAAAACTCAAACCTGGTTAAATAAAACAAAATTCGATTTCCTTTGGGGTTGACCCAATTTTCTCTACCATCTATTATCAGTTGACTCCAAATCGATTAACTCGGGCTCCCCGTCAACTCAAACTTATTTTTCCTTCAATTGGCTAAAAATTATCCTTATAACTCGAACTTCAGGTGAAAACGTCAGCTGATTAACGTCAGAGTATCAGAACATAGCGGATTGACACGTCCCAATCAAGATTAAGGTAACTGAAGCATAACTCCATCAGCGAGTTTGAGATTCTCGCCTTCTCGATTGTAATATCCTTTTTTCTAATGATTAACACATGTAAATAAATTTTACCAAAACAATTTTCCAAGGAATCGTAGCCCCTGTCCTTTGAGAATCTTTATGAAAACATATGTTATCCGTGAAACAAGTTTCTTAATTGTAAACAATGCATTATTTTACTCTGTGCATCGACATGTATTTCAATAAACCTTTATTATTATTATTATTATTATTATTATTATTATTATTATTATATTCTCCTTCATTAATTTAACCAATGAGTGATACGACTGAGGGGAGTGAATAGCAAAAGGTGTATTTGAGACATTTTCATAATTTTGATCGGTCTATTTCTGACTAATAAACTGGTGGTGAGTGATACCCTGTAGACCACCATATCTGTATAACACAATTGAATATGCAGCAATAGATGAAGCCAGCTTAGATTTTGGTGTGGACACGACAAAGTTTAAAGTCTGCCTGAACTTAATAAATAACAGATCTACATTTGTGATAGAATTCAGTCTTTGAAATTTGCTTTTTTGCAATAAAAGTCAATAAAAGTGTGGTGAGTCTGCGTCAAAGTTTATTGCGCTCAGCCTGATGCGTTAATTTCATTTGAATTGACAGGTTTAGCTGGAAAGCTCTTCTTATTTGCTTTTTTTCCTTTTTTGAATGAGCAAGCGCTTCTTTTTTTCGAAGTTTATGGATGAAACATGAACGCAAAACACAAATCGGAACGTGAACTCGGAACATGAACGCAGAACATGAACGCAGAACATGAACGCAGAACATGAACGCAGAACATGAACGCAGAACATGAACTCGGAGCATATGGCGTAACATACCGTTCAAAATTCAGTCTGGGTATTTTCCCTATCGAAAAATTAATTTTCGTGTCGGAAATCAATTAACAGGGTCCGTTATTGTTGGCCTCTTTCAGACCTCCTCATTGTCTGCTATTTCCCGTGTCTGATATTATTTTCCGAGCCTGATATTATTTCCCATGTCTGTATTTACTATCTAAATGGATTTCGACTTATCGCCGAGCCTAACAAGACTTATCGAGAATCGAGGCCTATAATGACCTACATCACTAATCGAGTGTTTGATCGAGTTTGATTAATTCCTCAATCACGAGTCGGATTATCCAGGGTTGACTCCGTCCCAGACCTCCCACGGTACACCGTTGGCTAGGGCTAGTTGTTCACTTAGTTTACAAAAACGATAAGCACCACTTCTTCGCAAGTATTGAAGCAAGCACTGATTTGGAGGTTATGACTGTTGAGGTAGGGTTATGAAGTCTCTAATCGTAGTATGCACATAGAATCTAGCCACTAGTTATGTTATACCTTTGTGTAGCAAACTCTTGAACTTTGTGTACCTGGCACACGCGGTTACATAAGCTGATAATTGAAAGCCGAAACACATAAAATGTACGAATATTGTGTGCTTGTACATTAGTTTTAAACAAAAAAAATTGTCGTATTTTTCAAAAATCTAGCCTTGTACGGCTCAATGAACGTCAAACTAAATATTATGCATTTGCTGTTGCTCAGTAAATGCGTAATTTGACAGCACTATCTCAAGCACGGTCTACGAAAATGCTAAATTTCGGTTATCATTCACTGTTTCCATCAGTGAACCCTTAAAACCCCCAAATTGCGACTGGCTTCTCCTTTCTGCTTACAGTATCACCCTTGGATCAAATGTAAAAGTCAAGACAATGGTGGAAATTAACTCCAATTTAAGAGGCTCCTGATTGTCAAACAAATTCTCCTTGTCTGTACTATAAGAAATGGGATCCAAGGGGATGCAAAGAAGACAGGGTACAGAATATGACTGACAATGTAAGAGTGTAAAGGGTTAACCACTTGACCAGCTCAAACTAAGCAAGGGATCTGTAACCACTCAACCGGAATTCAATGTATAAAGCCCATCTTTTATTCTAAAACAGCAAGGTTAATGACATGTTTTGGGCTCTCTTTCTTTTGTATTAATGGTTGTGTATTTAAAGCAAAAAGTTGTCTTGCAAACAGAGTACAATTCAGCGGACATCAGGTAAAAATCTTAAATAAAAAGAACGACATTAAACATCATCATCAGTGAAAAAATCTTAATTTACACCTGTTGCTTTGAAATCAAACTAAACAAATTATACAATGACATTCAGTATTTTAGAGAGGTGATGATAAATTAATTCCCTACGAGTGAGATATAAAAACAATGCATTAACCCTTTAACTCCTGGAAGTGATTAACACAAAACTTCTCCCTACAATATCCATACATTATTCAGCAAACAGATAATGTGAATATTCAATCTTGTCAGGTTGAAGCTGCTATCTTGATCTAGCAGCAAGTTCTCATAACTAATTAGCGAGGAAATAAGTAGTAGCTAGAGGGGAGAATTAACTATCAGATCTTGGGATTTAAAGGGTTAAGACTCTTGATTTCAGTTCATTAAATGTTGTAGCCAAAATGTGAGGGAGCAAGTCGCAGTACGACTCGTTCTCTCACATTTGTGTTGTATAACTAGCTAAGGTCCATAAAAAGTTTCCTTTTTTCAAGTTTACTTTAGAGAAAAATAGCTAAAAAATGTTTTAATGGAAATATATATATATAGATGGTCACTTGCAATAAAACCTAAGATAGATTTTCCTACTTATTAGTTTTACTTTTCTTTTTTTCTTTAGCTCTTAGCCTTCTCATTTGACGTCTACTTATTTTGTTCATTTCAATGTCATCTTCTTTGGCTTTCATTTTTTTTGCATTTAAGTTTGACTTGTTGTTGTCTTCTGGTTTTCTCTTTCTTTTCCTCTTTTTGTCATCTGTGTCTTTTGATTCCCCTTTTGTTGCCTTTTTGTCCAGTTCTTTTATTCTCTTCTTCATCTTCTTCACTTTCTTTCCAATGCTCTTGTTACTATCATCTGCAAAATTGAATTTTTTGAAGTATTGTTAAACTAATATGTAATGTTATTTACTTGTGTTTCTTCAATCAAGTCCTGGCTATTGACCACACTATTTTTGTGGTCACCCTGATTATAGAAGTTTGAAAAACTGATGACCTAAACTTCCAAATGATGAGGACATTCTTTAATGTATACCAAAGTCAAATAACACTCCAATATTGGGAAAAAATCTTAATATTTTCTGTGTACATCTACTTGTAACTATCCAATTATAATGGTGGAGCACATCTATTTTTCACTCTTTTTAAACAAGATGAAAAATGGGTCATTAACACCATTTTAGTGTACAATTTTATTAATTTAATTTAGCATACAAACTTTCCTGGTTACTTTACTTTCAGTAGTAATGGTGTTGTTTGCATTACTCTAAAGCATTCAAGCTAGATAAGAGGTGAAAAGCACTTGCAAGGCTAGAACAAAAACCAATCAAAACATACCTCTGGTCCCAATGGTTGAATTAAGATCTTTGTCAGTTTGTAAAGGGCCAGTTCCTTTGAATGACACCTGGAAGGAAATAGGAGAAGAGTGGAAGCATCCCTGGCTCAAAGAATCATTGATTACAGAAATAGATTATCTTCATTTGTCTTTCTCTAGGAGAATTTAACGTCCAAGTTTTGTCTAACAAATGGGAAGTTAAGACTTCTCAGCATTTCTTTCAGTTCCTTAATTCTATTTTAATATTAAAATAAAATATCTTTGAAATGACACAATACTACAACTGATAAGGATACTTAAGTGAGAAAAACACCCCTTTATTCCTAATTCAATGAAACAAGTGTAAATCTGGACTAACAGTGACAATGGCAGAGCCCCTACCAAGGAAAACACCTTGCAACCCTGAAATAGAAGTTGCAAGCTTCGGAGTACAAATACACCTTTCACTACCAAATCTTGGAACTGCAGGTGAGACCTTGCTCTTGTCACACTACCGCACAGGAACACACCTTCAGCCTCTATAGTAGAAGTTGCAAGTTCCAGAGTACAAAAGCACCTTCTGCTGCCAAATCTAGCAATAGAACTCCAGGTGAGACCTTGCAAAGGAACACACCTTTTGCCTCTATAGTAGAAGTTGCAAGCTCCAGAGTACTTAAGCACCTTCCACCGCCAAATCTGCTAATAGAGCTTGAGGTGAGACCTCTCCCTACTTGTACCAACACAGAGGAATACACCTTCCGTCTCTATAGTAGAAGTTGCAAGCTCCAGAGTACTTGAGCACCTTCCGCCACAAAATCTACCTATAGAACTACAGGTGAGTCCTCGCCCAGAGCTGCGGAGGAACACACCCTTTGCCTCTATAGTAGAAGTTGCAAGCTCCAGAGTACAAAAGCACCTTCTGCCGCCAAATCTAGAAATAGAACTCCAAGTGAGACCTCGCACTAGTTGCGGTGCCACAGAGGAAATACCTTCTGCTTCTATAGTAGAATTTGTAAGCTAATGAGTACTTGAGCACCTTCTGCTGCCAAATCTAGCTATAGAACTCCAGGTGAGACCTTGTAGAGGAACACACCTATTGCCTCTATAGTAGAAGTTGCAAGCTCCAGAGTACAAAAGCACCTTTCGCCACCAAATCTAGTTATTCAACATTAGGTAAAACCTCGCCCTAGTTGTAGCACCACAAAGGAATACACCTTCCGTCTCTATAGTCGAAGTTGCAAGCTCCAGAGTACTTATGCACCTTCCGCCACAAAATATACCTATAGAACTTCAGGTGAGTCCTTGCCCAGGGCTGCAGAGGAACACACCTTTGCCTCTATAGTAGAAGTTGCAAGCTCCAGAGTACAAAAGCACCTTCCGTTGCTAAATCCAGTCATAGAACTCCAGGTGAAACCTCGCAGAGGAACACGCCTTCTGCCTCTATAGTAGAAATAGCAAGCTCCAGAGTACTTGAGCACCTTCCACTGCTAGATCTAGTAATAGAACACCAGGTGAACCCCTGCCCTAGTTGTGCCGTTACAGACAAATACACCTTTGGCCTCTATAGTAGAAGTTGCAAGCTCCAGAGTACAAAAGCACCTTCCGCTGTCAAATCTAGCAATAGAGCTCTAGGTGAGACCTTGCAAAGGAACACACCATCCACCTCTATAGTACAGGTTGCAAGTTCCAGGTACAAAAGCACCTTCCAACACTAAATCTAGCTGTAAGATTTTCTGAAATACATTGAGTTGAGGAATTTCAGGTGTGTTTTTCTCTAGTTGCAAAAGTACGTAAAGGGACAGATGTCAATGCCCTCCCTGTTTCCTTTTCAGTTATCTATAA
Source organism: Pocillopora damicornis (assembly GCF_964200805.1). Classification (NCBI taxonomy): domain Eukaryota; kingdom Metazoa; phylum Cnidaria; class Anthozoa; order Scleractinia; family Pocilloporidae; genus Pocillopora; species Pocillopora damicornis. The sequence goes on from NC_142683.1 coordinate 7,480,255, forward strand.
ATGTGTGCATGTGAACCTATAATTGAAGCAATGCTCGCAAAATTGCTCTTGGATTTGGCATTGACAGAAAACACTGTAGATGTTCTCAACAGTAAATTAAATTTTAATCACCAAATGCATTAAAAGACTAACCAGGTAAACTTTGAAAACTGTGTGAAGGGGGAAAAAATGACCAGACGAAAAAAAAAGATGCACTTAAAAAAGTTAAAAACATAGAAAACTGGGGCATTTAAAATAACTAAACATGCTAAATTTCTCCAATCCACTTAATCTTAAATGCAAAATCTTTACGTTCAATCTCATACTTAAACATTTTTATACACTTTCTGAAAACATCCCTTGTGTTTTCTGTCATTTAAGCACAGGTGTTCAGAAAATTCATTACTAACTGTAGATGCTTTAATAACATGAATGTTTACTATAACCTTTCAAAATATCAAGCGATGTACATTATAGGCATTAAAAGGATCTTATAAAGTAAAAGTAATCTATTATAGTATTTTATAACAATGATGTTCAATTATATTATCTTGATGAGAACATATGGAATTAGTGACTAACAATATAACCAAGATAATGGTCATCAAATTAATCAGGCTTGTGTGTGTAAGCATCTGTAGCCAAGCAGCTGCTGGCAAATCTAGCCCTAGCTAAGGTTTCCAATATCACCTAATCCCAACATTTAACCAGACAAAAAAAAAGAACTGGAATAAGTCTGGCTAAAATTACACAGACAGAAAGAATTGCAATCTGCAGGCAACAGATGATACACACATAGAGCGGTGTTCTGGTACATGTTATGATAAATGTGGCCATGTGGATGAAGCAGTATGAAAAGTCAGGAGAGATGAAATAGAGTGTTAAAAAGCCTCAACTTGTAAGTACAACATGTGTACTTACTTTTTCTGGGGACTCTGACATGAGTTTTTCCATTTCCTGTTCAGACTGGAAGTAAAGAAAAAACCTTCAACTCAGTTCTAGTCTGACTGGCAAAGAATGTTCAAACATGTAGTTCATTTTAGAGTGTTGCCCAACATACAGTGATTGATGAAAACTGAATATTGCTCACAAGATAACAAAGTTCTCCGAATGGCATTATCAAATAATCTGCAGTTTTTGATTGCAAAAAAAGAAACATGGGGTTTGAACCTAATTCAAGGGTTAAAAATACCACACACCAATACTTGAATTGGTTAATTGATTCAATACCTTTTCTACTAGCCGCAGCACCTCTCCAGGAGGGAAAATGAAGGGGAAAACACAAATTAATTGAGTATCAAATGAAAGAGAGTAGAAAGAAAATTAAAACATGAGAAAGCAGACCAAGCATTGGCTTAAATTAGCTTTTGTTGATTCGAATTTCAAACAATATACATGAAGTACCTGGATGCTGGTCGCCATGATATTGGGGCCCAAGTTCACCTGACAAGATAATTGTGAGATTCAGTGGTTTAACTAAGGGAGTAATGTTGCTACTGATTGGATGTAAGACTGGTGGTCAGTTTGAGTTCAAATCCAGTATTTGGAAACTAAAGTCATGTACAAATGTTTTTCATGATCTTGCTGATTTTAATTCAATTGTCCCTAAATGGAATATGAAAGCCAGAACCTTACAGTCATATCCAATATCAACATAGAAGGTTATGAGAAGTTACATAATTACGAACTTAATCAAAGGTTAAGAGAATGGTACCTTTCTCCAGCTGACTCTGTGTGGAAGTTGAAGGAGCTTGTACACCTGGACATGAGACAGATTACTAATTAATTCAATTTTAAACTAGGTATGCAGCATTCAGCAATTACTGACTCAGCAGACATGTCTACAAACATCTCATCCAATCAGTGCAAGTGCTTTATTTACCCTACTGAGTACAATTGGATAAATGTGTCTAATCCTTCTACAAACACTGTAATATTGAAGTTTGGTCAATAACTGGCTCTTTGTTATCTTGACTTATAGCTATGGCTGAAATTTTTGCCAGATGTGAATCAGGATTATGGAAATAAGGACATCAAGCATTCAAGGGCCATCAAGAAGATACATTTCTCATTCCTTTTACTATGGCAATCACTTGTGATTCAGTATTTACCTTGATTTGTGGTGGTGATTTCCCTTTGTCCCAATTCAGGTGGAGAGTTAACTGTTTGGCTCCCCCCTGTGACAGTGGCAGACAGGAACACCCTAGTGCTGGCCTGTTTATATTGTTTGCGGATTAAATCTGCAGACAAATTGCTGCCAACTTTATACAGTTGATGATTTCCACTTGGCTTTGCTTTGTAATAATCAAGGTATCTACGGATAAAAAGCACAGGTACCAAGATGACCTATTAACAATATGTAAAAGAAATCAAACCAGGGAACTTACAATCAAACCCTGAAGACCGTAGAGACCCAACTAGTTAAGTTTTTAAATAGTATTTATCACGCACTTTAAACATTAATAGAAGCTATTTGTAGATTTTATTTTATTAATTGTAGTATTTTAAGTTTTCTAAGTAAATGTATTGATGCCTTATCTAGTTAATATTATTAGATTAATAGGGCATTGTTTTTGTAGTTATTGTATTATTGGATTTTCTGATTAAAAATTGTACTATTCTCAAAAAAAGCCTAGTATGCAACGAGAGAGAGTTTGATGCGTAATCATGCATAGAAGGAGGCTGTCTAATTAGTTGGTTGGGGTTGACAATTGGAGCTGGTGTTCTAAGGGATCAAATATCACTTAAACCTCAAGTTTTTGAAAAACTTTTACAAGGGCTTATATTTAGCACTGAATGGAAGATCGAATTAATTAAAAAAAGAAACACAGAAGACGAAATTTTGTATTCCATTGATCATCAAAATCCGCAGTCTAAATTGGACTGCACTTGAATGACCCTTCGGGTCAGCTATTTACACGTTATTTTGCCCGCTTGACACTGCCAGTCACAAAAATTAAGCCTACTTCACATTGATCTCTCGACTTAAGAAATCTCGATTTAATCCTCAACCGTGCGGTTGTGAATAAAAGGGATAGGATTCTAAAGAAATTTTGGTGCTGCGTCGCTAGGAGAGTATAAAAGGGTAATTTAGTATCATCAACTGAGATGCAACTCAGTTGATAATACTGAATTACAATTTTGTGTGGTTATGTTAGGATGATTGTCCGGAAATTGTTGAATTTTTTGCCGGCGTGTTTGATTAGTGACTGTTTTGTTCGTAGTATTTTAAGTTAGCCATCAGGTTATCTTGAAATAGGGGTTTTAAGTCTTGTCAAATGAAGTTATCGTAGAATAAGGGTTTTAAGTTTTGTCAAATGAAATAAATGAGTTTAAAATAGACTTTATCTTACTAGCGCAACCCTCTCATCGATTTGCGGTGGAATCCCTGTGGAATTCACAACATAAAAACGCGCGATTAGCGCTGCTCCAGGAACATTAGTCCAGAACAACCAGCTGATTCAGTGAATAAAAAATATTTTGCGTAGAAAAGTGGCTGAAACTAGAATTCAGTCACCATTTTCATGCTGGTGCGGTGCTGAAAGAATGTAGACCATATTTGTGGAAAACTGTCTTACTCACCTGGTCGCCGTGATTTCGGGAATTTCCCGTTTTAGGTGCGCCACCATAGCGTCTCCGCAAAGCCTCTGGTCGAACTTGACCTTTTTGCCATCTGGGGCAAGAGTTGGGTTTTGAGTTACTTGCGCGATGTCGTCCACCCAAACGAATGTTCGGTAGGGCTTCGCGCCCGGTAGCCCGCCTGCAATTTGTGAGTCCTGTGAACCAACTTGTGCATTGGGGTCAAAAATAGGCCCGATGGCTCCTACGCTGTGATCATCAGACATTTCAAGATTTGTTTGTACAGATGAAACAAGCTGTTGTAGGGAGCGAAAAGAACTTCCCTCGTTCATCTGAAAAGTAGTGCCACTTAGAGAAACACCCCTATGCTGGTATCAAATGTAACGTCAACGTCATATCCGAAATGATGATTACTGGAGGTGTGACATTTCTAATTTTTCTTTTTTCATAATTAAATGAATTTAGGATCCAAGGCTTTGCACGAGCTGGTTAACATTCTTGAGATTTTATAAAATTACACGTCAGTCATTTCCTATTCGATGAATGGATTTTATGAATATAATTTGCTTCCGTACGCCAAGTCAGAGTTACGAGTTTGTAACTCTAGGAAATCGTTGTCACTTGCAGTTAATTTCTAACAAAGAGGTGAGGCACAACAGAGAAAGACCTTTTGTTTTAATTTAATTTCACTGCGGGACGTGTGCTATGAATCTTTCACAAGGTTCCTGTTTGCTGTTAAAATTATAGAAAGCTCGAAGTACAATTGGCGATAAATTGTCGAAAAATTCAAGGGAACTATAACTGCCAGTCTCGTGGAAGGAAAACCTCTCTTTCAACGCTACGATGCGTGTAAACAAGTTTTCCTGGTATAGATTTCTTTCCTGGTGTCTTGTAATTTGCATCCTTCAACCCGCATCAGGTAGGTATCAGGCTTCTTTCCAAGAACACTTACTCAAACGCCATTGTGGTCATTATGTGAAAAGTATTCGTATTCCACTGCTTCTTCTGCGATCTACAGGGGCGCAAATTATTTTGATCGAGAAAACAAAGGAGAAAATGTATTGAGCGGCCCGCCAACTTCATGCAACTCAAGCTTCTTTTTGAAGGGAGAAAAAGAGGCGCAAGGTCATCTTCATTAATCGTAGACGAGCAGATGCGCACAAGCTTAAAACCGGGTTGGCTGCTTATGAATTAGCCGCAGTTGTTAGCTTCGGGCGAATGAAGATGCTAGTGTTAACCTTAAGCCGGAAAATCAGGTTCTTCGTTATCGCTGATGATTTATCAGTGCTTTCTTATTCGCCAGTGCTTTCTTATTCGCAAGTCCTTTCAAAATGAAATTACGAGTCAGTTTTTCCAAAAAAGGCTATCACTGGACTGTAGATGCGATTTAAACTGATAAAGCAGTGTTCCTTATTAAGTACTGCTCTTTCAGCTATGTCAATGATCGTTTGCTGCGCAAATTTCGTGTTTTAGAATAAGAATATATCTCGTTCCCCCTTCTAGGTCCCAGACTACCAAAACGGTCAAGAAGATCTCAAAAGGGTGTTGGATTTTTTGGCTAACGGTTAAAATTTTTTCCCATATACGGCTAATGGTTAATCTCTCTCCATTGCTGTCCCAGGATTTTTTTTGTGTACGGTCAACTTTTTTTTTATACGATTAACGGTTAAAATTCGTCAATTTTTACGCCTAAAGGCAAAATTTTGTGGCCGTTTTACGGCTAACGGTTACCCCATTGAGACCCTCGGTCAATGTTGTCTTATTTAATGACATACTTCTTCTACAGTTGTTAGTCTCAATCCGGACGCGATAGAACACTTTGTGCTGGACGTTCAAGCGCTTTATTTTACAGCCCGATCTGCCATTGAGGACAGTACTTCAACTTCAGAAAGACTAACCGGCCTTTGGACTAAGTTGGAAGCCGCTGTAATGAATTTAAGAAAAATCCAATGGCATCTTATAACCACGAAACCCTGTGCTGAGGACATTTTGGCCCCATTAGTTCAAAGTCTGTCGACCATAGAAATAAGGATTGGTAAAGTTATCGAGCAGTACAGCTGCCTTGTTCCTTTTCTAAGGGAGCAGTTGTGTTACCGGGCACCTGTGACCTCAACGGAATGGGTTGGTAGACCATCCTACGTAATTACGAAGGAGCAGTTGGAAGTGATGCGCTCCTATGGTTTGTCATGGGTAGAAATAGCGAAAGCACTAGGTGAGCCGAAAATAATTTCATAATAAAGAAAATGCTCACGCGGAGTCATTCGTATTTTTCTTTTTTTTTTTTGTCATGCCCCTTTTTTCGAGAATGGATGTGTTCTCTTTTATTTTAATTCATATTTTAAAAAGTTTTTGAACATCGATATGGCTGCTTTATATTGGCCACAGGTTGATCTATGTTTCATATTCGCCGTTATCGTGCTATAAAGGGTGTCTCATACGATTTTACCTGTAATACTTTTCGCAGGGGTCATTCGTACTTTTTCTTTTTTTTTTTTTTGTCATGCCCCTTTTTTCGAGAATGGATGTGTTCTCTTTTATTTTAATTCATATTTTAAAAAGTTTTTGAACATCGATATGGCTGCTTTATATTGGCCACAGGTTGATCTATGTTTCATATTCGCCGTTATCGTGCTATAAAGGGTGTCTCATACGATTTTACCTGTAATACTTTTCGCAGGGGTCTCGATTTCAACAATATGGAGACGTCGCATCTATCATGAAATGGAAAGAAGAAAGCATTATGGAAGAAGGAAGCTAGGTATGCAAGAGCTGATAGATATAGTGGCTGAAATAAAGTCCAGAAGTGTGAATGCGGGCATCATTATGATCGAGGGTGAATTAGCGGCTCGATCCCTCTACGCTAGAAGATCTGCCATCGCAGAGGCATTAGTTCGCCATGATCCTATAGGTGCAGGCCTGCGGTGGAGAAATTTGACCCCAAGAGTTACTTATAGCGTTCCAGGTAATTTTACGTTCTGAGTTATAAAACTTTGAACCGCAAATCATAGATTTGAATAGATGTGATCAAGTGTGTTGCTTATTTCCATATTGCACCGCATAAAGTATGTGTCGCTAAGAGAATTGTGCAGGTTTTGATGTCCATTTTTTACACGTCGACCTTAACAGAAAAGGAGCTCATGTCCGTCCAACATTACCATATCTTGAGTATGACTTTGGATATTCGTTCTCGAATAGAGCCAAGTACTTTCATCATAAAATAACAAATGATCAAACCCAGGATCGTTGACTTATTAGTGTTTGAAATATATATTATAGGCCCAAACAGCCTGTGGCACTTGGATGGCAATCACAAGCTGATACGGTAAGTAACAGACCTAAAACATACCATAAATACATTGTTTTTAGATTGCCTGCACTGTTCTACAATAATGCTTGAGGAAAATTAAAAATGATCAGAGCGGAAGACATTTACGTTCCTCATCAACAGCATTTTTTAACATGCTGTAATTCGTCTGTATTCGGGAATTAATACCTGTTACTTCTTTTAATGTATCTATGGAATTCAGTAGAGGAAAAATGCACCATATTCTACTCTTCCCCACTCATAATGTGAGTACCGTGTGAAAGGTGTTTTAAAACTCTTTTCTCAGATGGAGGTTGGTCGTGCACGGAGGAATAGACGGATATTCGAGGCTTGTTGTATTCCTCCGCTGTTCCAGCAATAATAGGGCAGCAACAGTGGCCAATTTATTCTTAGGCGCCACAACTGAATTCTGTTGGCCATCACGGGTGAGGACAGATAAGGGTGGAGAGAATGCGGAAGTTGCGCGCCTTATGGTTGAAAAACGAGGAGAAGGTCGCGGCAGTATTTTGCAAGGTAGTTCGGTCCATAACCAGAGGATAGAGAGGCTGTGGAGAGACATGCGGAAAATGGTCACGGAGTATTTCCGACTCCTCTTCTATTTCTTAGAGAGGAACAATCTTCTGAATCCGAACGACGAACTGGATCTGGCAGCTCTACATTATGTATTTATTCCACGGATTAATGAAAACCTAGAAAAGTTTAACGTGTCCTGGAACAATCATAAGCTATCTACTGAAAAACAAAAGACTCCAAATCAGTTGTACATTCCAGGAATGCTTAATTTGTTTGGATCAGAATATACAGCGGTAAAGGACTTCTTCGAAAGCAACGTCATAGACTCCAACTATTACGGCGTAGAGGAACCGGATGTCATTGATGCAGCGTCAGAGGTGGAGGAGGCTGTCGTGGTGCCTGAAACAATGCAAAACCTTTCTAACGCGAGCTTGCAGGAGTTGCAGCTACAAGTGAATCCGTTGGAGCGGGACACCAACCACGGCATCTCGCTTTACATTCGAGCAAAAGAATTCCTCTCGCAGCAAAATTAGCAATCGGTGAGCACGAGTTTTTTTCGCTGATGAGGGTGAAGCACGCAAAAAGTCTTCAAACCGGTTGTGCAGACCAAGCAATGTGGTCTACGATGTTGTTTTCGATGATGTCCTTTACCGCAGTTTATTTCGGTATTTCAACACATTAGGGCAGAGTGTGCAATGGTTTTACACGAGAACAAGGCGGAAATACGGACTGAAGGCGGAGCAACCAAACTTTGTTTGTGTGTGCGTTTTATTTATTTATTTTTTATTTTAGGCTCTACTTTTTAAGCAACGAACTTTTAAGCGCATTATTTTTTTCCTTTTCATGATTTGTTTTGTCTTTCGCGTACGCCTTATGCGATCGATTTCATGTTATGATAATGCCGTGCGATATATTTTGAAACCCAGGCGCCAAAATATAAGAAAACGTAATAACACTTGAATAATATATCTTTTATTCGATTTTTGACAGATAGGAAAAGTGCCCCCACGGGACTCGACAGTCTTTCTTTGTAGCAGGCCACAAGAACTGAGTAGTAGCTTCTTAGTGTCCTTGGGGTATTCTACTGACAGAGTGTCGGTTTGAATGAATTGGCCTTTACTGAAGCCGAACTGAAGTTTAACTTAATCTTAAATGGCTTTGTTTCACGTTCATTAAAAAAAAATTATGTCATTGTCTCGTATTGCTCAAACTACTGAACAGTATGCGACAATGCCACCAAAGAAAGCGTTCTTTATGTGCAGTAGTAGCTTTCGGTAGAAAGAGTCCGATTGATTGTGAGTCAAATTGTAACAAATTCAGTAGGTCTCACCGATTTACGCTTATTTCTCTACATGCCGTGTTAACTATTTTTAAGTTCGCTCCATGTTCCACATGCCTAGGATTAGACTTTTACTGGTTTAACTCCATCTTACAACACGCCCGACCTACAACGTCAGTTCATTCAAAAAACGTGAGAGTATTTTCCACTATAGCAGCTTACAGACCACGCTGATTGTTTCGCGTTTACATGCTGGCGTTGGCTAGCGCGAGGCAAGCTTACGGGTGAACTCGTGCATGCATATATCAGGTTTCTCAGAGCGTCATAAAATTATCTTTAGTACAGCAACCAACCAACCGATAGCATAGAAACAGTGAAAAAAAATTTAGTCTTTTGATTGGACTCTTGAGCGCGGGAAAAAAACCATAAAAATTTAAATGTATGGAATTTAGAACGCCATCAGTTCAAGCCACTCCCCTAAACCTCGTACGGGTAAAGGTAGATTTTTGAGGAATCTTTCGATTGAGTTTCAAAAGTAATCTGGGATCTAGGATTGTTTTGGGTCCGAATTCCCTTCGCGATTTTCATAAATGACACGCACACCATCGTCTCAGCCAACCCTATTCAAAACTAAACCTATTCACGAGTAGGTCGCATTTTCCCGCGTTTCCGGTAGTTTTATTTTTTTCTTTGCGTCCTCTGATTAACTCTCGTGAATTCCTTTGATTCTCTTTTGCGAAAACTCAGAGCAGTCGAAATCCATGTTCTCTTTGTGCTTTAGTGATACCCTGATGCTGGAGCCAATTATTTTGCCGGACTGCGGCCACACGTTCTGCAAAACTTGTATTAGTAGGGTGCAACAAAACCCAACTACCAGCCATTGCCCCCTTTGTAAAAAGCCTATATGGAGCTCCACACAACTGAAGACAAACTTCACCCTCAAAAAGCTTGTAGAGAAGATCGAGGTAAAATGTACAGCGTGCAACGAGAGGGGGAGCATCGAAGTGGTAGCACGGCACACCTGCCCCGATGCCCTCGTATCCTGTTCTAATAGGGGCTGCCAACGCAGCATTAAAAGAAAGGATGAGCCGACCCATAAGGAGGAATGCCTCTACGCAGTCATCTCGTGTGAACAATGCCACCAGAATACCACCGTGGCCAACAAGGAACTTCATCTTGAAAAGACTTGCATAAGGGGAGAAATCCGTTGCCCTCTAAAATGCAGGAAGCGTCCGAGAAGGTGTGGTCACAAAGCGTTGTACATTATCATTTCAAACTTAAAATGAAATTCTCTTTACGTGCGTAAAAAAAAGCATCTGGTGTGGGTATGCAGTTTCTTATATTAGGTCTTTTATATTTGATTTTTTAAGCCCATGTAGACCATACTAGCATGTACGACTTTGAAAATTGTCACTGAGTTCAAGGTTTTCTTTATCTTTCCCAAGTGTACTCAAAACTTACTGTATATAATTTTTATAGAAATATCATCTTTAAATATATAAATCTCGTGAACTTTGGAAAGCTTCCCTTCAATTTGCTCCTCCGTCCAAGATTAAAATTGATCCAAAATTAGCCCCAAAAGTTTACTTTGCGACTCAAACGCAGTGTTATTGGGAAAATATCCATGACTTGGTTTGTCTTATTATAATCCTTGTCACTTTCAAGAATCAACAGCAAATAATGAAATAAACAAATACAAAATATGAGTTGAGCTGAACAGTTGCGACTTCTTTTCCTCGTTAGTAGATACATTCATGTAGCTTTAACCTTTTGTTTACTCTTAGGATGGAGTTGCAAACCCATCTGCTTTTCTGCGAGGAGAGGCAGCGACAATGTAGAGTCAATGGATGCCAATTTGCTGGCAATTTTAAGGAGATGGAGCAACATAACAAGGACCAAGCAGAAAAGCACGTGTCACTGCTGACAGAGATGGGTGAAAAGCTCTTAGACGTATTACTTAAAAAGGTAAGGCTGACCGAGGCCAATGCTCCTTAATGTTTTCCCCTTCCGATCTTTAATTGTTACTTAATAGCTAGTGTGCACGTCGCTGCGTGTCCACAGATTTTTTAACAGTTCTACAAAACTTTGAACAGATTTCTGCTTTAAAAATCATCAGTCGAGACTGAAAAAGTTGACTGAGTAGATGGTCCTCTTGTTTCCTTTAGAATACGATCTCACAAGGATGATATAAAAATATACTATTTGAGGCAGATTTGGGGATAAAGTGCGGGGGAGGGGGAGTGGTCGAACATTTTTTTAACGCTGTTCAGCTTACAATAATCGCCCAGTGAATTTTCCTTTCACTTTACTCATTATGACGCTGATTTGATTTCCAACACAACAGGACACGAATGACTTGACCAAGACAAAAATGGCACTCGGAGGTTTCTGTTGGTCCATCTTTAACTTCAAACAAATGGCAGCAGATATGCTACAAGCCGGAAACACTGCAGAACCGATGGCCAGCGGAGTTTACGAATTTGAAGAGTGTAGTTGGAGGATGCTGCTGTACGTACGTCGCACAAAGTGCAAGTTATTCTTGCAGTTGCACCGAGCCGTTCATCCTGTACGAGCTTCATTCAGGTAAATCATATCACCCCCTTGATTACGGATTGGTTACTCTTGCTAAACCCTATACCTATAAGGTTAAGCTGTACAAGCTATCAACCTTCTACAAAATGAATCGGCTGAATCAAAATAACGCATGCTTAGTAACTCTAATCGGTCATATCTGAGTAGATAGCTCCAAAAACCTAAGAATCTGTAAAGGGAAATAACTAAAACTTCTTTCTCTTTGTTTTTCCTCTTTTCTGTTGTGTTGTTGGTGTTTTTGGTTTTTTTTTATGTTTTTTTTTGGGTGTGTGTGTTTGTGTGTGACTGTAAATATATGAAAATCATATATGTGAACTACGGTTAAAGAAATGAAAATGAAAGAGAACATCGCAGTAATAAATACTTCTCAAGCAGCAGTGAAAAAAAGACCTAAGTAGTGCTCATTACTGCGATGTTCGCTTTCATTTTCACTGTCTGTGCGTGTGTTGAGATAAGAAAAAAAATTAACCTCTTAAAAATTTGTTTTAGAATTGTCATCGGGCTGGCAAACCCAGTAGTCATTGAGCTGGAGCCAGATCTTCGCCTGCGGGAAGGGGAGACCTTCGGGACTGAGGTTGCCCTGGCAAAACTGGAACGAGAGGCAGAAAAGAACTCCGGCTGGCTTTTTATGGAAATATTTATTGAAAGGTTTTCTTTTTCTTTGTAAATGTTTAGTCGTGAAGTGAAGATATGACACACTGTTACCTTAAGTTGAGTGACTGCGATGCAGTGTTCTCTCAGACTGATGTACATCAAAATGAAAGCTTTTTCTATGACTGTCCGCATCGTTAGAGTGAATATTTCTGAACCAGCGAAATAGTATATTGTGAATTTTCAAATTAGCTAGGAATAACCTTTTTTGTGTGACCGACAAAGAATCCTCAGATAACGTTTAATATTTCCACGTAGCTATAGCTAAGCGAGTATGACGTTAGCGAGAAAAGAAAAAAAATACAGCGCACGTGAAAACACTGCATCATAACCATAAACATGGTTTAGTTATTCTTCTTTTTGTAATAAATAAAGAGACAGTTTCGTTGAGATGGTCAAACTATATTTTAGGCTAAAAGAGTTCCATTGCCTTTTTAAAATTGCTTGAGCCAAATTTGAATCATAGGCTGACGACTTTTGACGTTGTGTTAAACTTATAAATAAGATAGACAAGACCATAGCTGTGGCGTAACAGATAATTTCATTCTTTTTTGGGCGTTTCCCCGATCCGTTCGCATTTTTCAATTTAGTTCCTTTCGGTTTTATATTAGCATCGTTTTAAAAAGCTTTTATTTACCTTTTTCTCATACATTTAATGCAAGAAGATCAAGTTTTTTGTTTTTAATCGGATGTGATTAGTCATGTGCACAACATTTAGTGAATAATAAATTGTTGCGGCAGAATGGCTGTGGAATCTTTTGGTTTGGTTTCATCTTACTTTACAAGTTTCCTTGCTCTTAAACTTCCCTTTACGAAAAAATATCTACCACTGTAAACTTTCTTTTTCCCTCAAATGTTGCTGATTTTCTCTATAAGGTGGCTTTCCGGTTCTACTAGCATGTTATTAAAGCACGAGCTAATTATTGTCGTGTGTTGTAGCGTTAAAACATTCATGAAAAGTTTGTTATAACTTTTCCAGAGATACTTTCATTTGGAGAATCCGTCAGATATTGTACGATAACTTAACAAACTGTGATGATAGTGTCAAAATTTTGCCAAAATCGCCATGAATACCAAAACAGGGCTTTGTTCATTTATTGCGAGGAAGTAGAGAAATGCTTCCTTAATTTGGTCTTAATCAATACTCTTATGCTAATGGTACATTTTTTAATTGTACAATATACACGAAGTTAAAGGAGAAGACTAACTGCAGTCTTTTTTTTATTGATATACAGTTTTTATTACCTTTCTAAAACTATCCTAACCTTGTACCGTGAGAAGTCTGGGTAGGAGAGTACTCTGCGGTTATCAGAGTCGGCGATTGAGAAAATTATCAGGCTCCAGCAATGAGACAAATTTCGGACTCGACGATTGTAACGAATAATTTAAGGACTCGAGCATTAATAGTAAATACAGACATGGGAAATAATATCAGGCTCGGAAAATAATATCAGACACGGGAAATAGCAGACAATGAGGAGGTCTGAAAGAGGCCAACAATAACGGACCCTGTTAATTGATTTCCGACACGAAAATTAATTTTTCGATAGGGAAAATACCCAGACTGAATTTTGAACGGTATGTTACGCCATAGGAGCATGAACTCGGAACAGGAACTCAGATCATGAACCCTGAACAAGAGCCTGGAACAGAAACCCGGAACAGAAACTCGGAGCATGACCTCGGAGCATGAACTGAGAACCTGAACTGAGAGCCTGAACAGAGAGCCTGAACAGAGAGCCTGAACAGAGAGCCTGAACAGAGAGCCTGAACAGAGAGCCTGAACAGAGAGCCTGAACAGAGAGCCTGAACAGAGAGCCTGAACAGAGAGCCTGAACAGAGAGCCTGAACAGAGAGCCTGAACAGAGAGCCTGAACAGAGAGCCTGAACAGAGAGCTTGAACAGAGAGCCTGAACAGAGAGCCTGAACAGAGAGCTTGAACAGAGAGCCTGAACAGAGAGCCTGAACAGAGAGCTTGAACAGAGAGCCTGAACAGAGAGCCTGAACAGAGAGCTCAGAACATGAACATGAACTCGGAACATGAATTCGGAACATGAACTCAGAACATGAACTCAGAACATGAACTTAGAACATGAATTCGGACCATGAACAGAGAGCCTGAACAGAGAGCCTGAACAGAGAGCCTGAACAGAGAGCCTGAACAGAGAGCCTGAACAGAGAGCCTGAACAGAGAGCCTGAACAGAGAGCCTGAACAGAGGGCCTGAACAGAGGGCCTGAACTGAGAGCCTGAACTGAGAGCCTGAACTGAGAGCCTGAACTGAGAGCCTGAACTGAGAGCCTGAACTGAGAGCCTGGACTGAGAGCCTGGACTGAGAGCCTGGACTGAGAACCCGAGCTGAGAGCCTAAACTAAGAACATGAACTGAAAACATGAATTGCGAGCATGAGCTGAGAAAATTAACTGAGAGTACAAACTGATAGCCTTAACTGAGAGCCTTAAATGGGGCTATCAATACCATGTAACCGGCAGCCGTCAAAATTAATAAATTTTTACCGTCAGCCTTCACAAACGGTTTCAAAGTCTTTCCATGTGTTTCGAATCTCTCGATTTTAGCAGCTTGCTAACAAAAGTTTTCGACCTGGAAGAATCTTTAAAATGGTAAACTTGTCTCAAGGTTTCCAAAAATTCCTGGTTTATAGTCGTTTTCATTAATTTTAGCCTATGTAAGGGACAGTTTGGAAATAATTTCATATTCAAATTAAAACTGTCTCACTGAAAAATTGCAAACTTCGTTAATAACTCGCTTGTGTACACAGCATTGCGTACCATTCGATAAGATCATAACCAAAAACACGTTTGAATCATGTCGGGAGTTTTCGCCTTCTTTCGAAGTCTTTGCACAAACACGGGGAGCCGATTATCGGTAATTAATTCAAAACACACCACTTCCTTTCGCTAGAGAAATACTGAAGAGATCCGAACATGATTCATTACTTATAATAAAAACAAAGAAAAACTAAAGCTTAATTTTAACGCACAGAAATAAATCTTCCTAATAAACGTCAACCGTCAACCGCTCTGAAACTGGGAGCCTGAACAGAGAAACTGAACTAAAAGTCTAAACTCAGAACATGAACTAAGAGCTTAAAATTCGAGTCTGAACTGTAAGCATGAACTAATGACATGAACCGCGAGCATGAGCTCAGAACCTGAAAATTATTTTATCATCATTGAGCGATAGATTTGACAATAATGGATCAACGTGTTAGCCTGCTTTATCGAGATACGAAGCACGAAACTACGGTTTTTTCATTTCGGAGCATTGTACTTGACTCACTAAGAAATAGAGAAATACCAGCCACAAAAACTCGAGGAAAAGCAAAAACACAGAACGATAAGTAAACGAAGAAGGAAAACGAAACTTACCGCTGCAATGACGCGGGAAACGAAGCTCATCAACGTTACGTAGCGTAACCCAACCTCACGAGGTAACGAAGAAGATCGAATGTGAAAGCAAAAAAGCAGAAACAAAGGAACTACATTTGCAAATAGGGCGAAATAAGAGCGTGCAAATTTCACATCACTGAAAGGGGGGTTACGTCACCGAAAAAACAACAACGGAAATATGATCATAACTGTAACGTCTTGAATTACATCTGTTTAAAGCAAATCCTGGTCACTGTACGTGTAACTAATTTTCATTTCCATGATTTGAAAATGTTAGGAGTACCACTTAAAATGCCCAGCCCTCAATAAAAATATAGAAATAAAAATTAGACAAATCCTATAAGATCTAAGCGCTTGCTAATTATATACCTCCTCGTTAGTGTTTTTTTGTTAGGTTTGTTAGCGTTTTTCTTCGTCAGTTACACCTTTTTCGCACGTTTCTCATGATACCGCACGTTACTTCGCCTCGCGCTTAATCACTTTTCAAGTCAGTGTACCTAAAGTCGCCCTGGAAACCACGCCACTGAATGAAAATGTGGAATTGTTCACATTCCGCAGGGTTTTCTTGAGTCAGAATTAAAACCTATTTGTTGAATGGCGAAAGCGGAGTTTTTTGTTCATATATTGAGGTCTTCAAAGCGTCGAGACTTCAATGAATCATATGAAAGTTAAAATTTGGTCGAAATCAGTGTTTTCTCAGTGAAATTTAGTTTTGATCAATGACACTGAGCCAGGTTTAATACATTTTGATGTCGAAGCGAACTGTAAAAAGGCATAAATGCGGAATTTAGCGGGTATTCAGAATGGTGGAATTGTGAGGGACAACAGGAAACGCGAGCAAAGAGCTGTGCTGATGTTTGCCGGGATATTTATATGGATATGTCGAGAACGAAACAGTGAAATGAATAACTGGTGAGTAGTATAGAATATCTTTTCACGAACTAAAGTAACACCCCGAATACTAGAAGGACTTTTTGCCTTTTGTAAGCCTCCAGTCTTTTTCCAGAAGTTTTTCACCTAAATCAAGGGTGAGTTGAATACAGAACGCGCGACAAGCGCAGTCATTTGTACTCGATAGCTTATACCTGGGCGTCTGATTTGGTTCGGTCCCTCCTTGAAGTATAATGTTTCAAAGGGAAATTGTCTCAGGTTGTAAAACGTAAATGTTAGGCTCGCGTCTATCAGAAAAGATAAAGAATAAAGCGAAAGAATTCCAACCGAGATCCTGCAAAATCGAACGCTCATTCCAATTTGACTGTAGAGGTAAAGAAGGAAGAGGAGGACCCACTGGAAAATCTACGAAGTCGACTGAATTATGCAAAAGTATAGACACGAATCTATTGCAAAACATCGTCAACGCAGAATGCGGACCCTCTTGAAGTTTTCCTTCAGTATTTTGAATTGGTGAGGCCGTCAGCTTTTGGTAATTTTCGATCTACTGTAACATCTAAAAGGTGAACCATTACCGTATTTGGTTGAATTTGAATTACGGGAACAGCGGAGACCTCGAAAGAGGCAGATCTATGTAGCGGCAGCAGTAGACGGCCCCCATTTTGTTTACACTGGAAAAAAACTAACAGCTCAGATTATGGTTATGTTTTGAAAGAGGCAATCGGCAATCAGTGTAGATAGGCCATTTGTTTTAATGTCGTTATATTCTGGATCACGACACATTTTGAATTCATTCGTTTCTGTTTTAGTTGTAACAAACATTAACTACATTTTTTGTTAAACGGGATTCATAGAAATATAAAAGTTGTCTCTCTGGAACGGAAATAATATAATATATCTTGGTGTCTTCATCGTTTCAAATTATCTTTGACTCAACACACTGCATTTTAATTTCACTTAAATTAGCAAATTTTTCGGTGTTTTGTCCAGATTGAAAAACTGCTTGGGCTGTGGGATTGCTGCAGTGGGGGCCAAGCTGCCAATCAAATTGAGAGAAAGTTTTGATTTTTCAAAAACGTGCTCTCCGCACAAAATTTTTCAAACCCTTTACATTCCATCTTGTTCAACTTGTCAGATATTTTTCCTTTTCATCTTAATTGTTCAAAAACAATCTGCATTTTTATGCATGACTTCTTCAACAATGTAACACCTCTCCAGCATCTAAAAATTATTTAGATATTCTTCAGAAAACACACCATTTCAGTCTAGAGCAAAACATAAAATAAATTCCCTTTAAAAACTTGATGCAAAGATTTGGAATGGTCTTACCATATGTCTTCGTTCTTTACCTAAATAAAAATTTAAAACAGTGTTACGAAATCAGCTACTAGACATTTTGATGCAAGAGGATACTTATGCTGGCTTCCGTACTTTGACTGATAAATTAAGAAAATTATGATCTTTTTAGTTTCATTTATGTGGCGTGTTGCTAAGGAAACTACATTTTGTTGTTGTTGTTATTGTTCGTCGATCCAAGGGGCTTTAACAACAATGTAAAAGAGCGCGGAAAAGAAAGCACCTTTAGGCAGTCTGCGATGCGACCAAAAAGGCTACTGTGCGTGAGAAAGAGGGCGGACATGGGAAAACAGAAACAAATTAATCGACAGTCAGCACCACAAAACGGCACAGAAGATACCGATAACAATCTATTTACACTCACATGTCACCCTCACAACCACGCAGTGAAATCCATCATTCTCAGAAACTTTAAATTACCTCAAAATAATTCAGAGACAGGTACTTTCTTCTACAATTTATAAAATTTAATTCAAACGTGACAAAAACACGGGTAACTTTTTGGTCAGAAATTCTTCACAAATTAGTGACCAACCTGGAGCTATCAAATGCGCTCGTGCACGATGCAAAACCTGTCTTTTCATTAATAGCATGGAGAAAATTTCGGGACCCAGCGACTTATCAAGATTACTGATCACTTTACGCATACCTCCGCCAATGTTCACTTCTTAAGAAACAAGAAGACGACTAAGTGACCGATTTCGAGGACACCTTCGCTACGTAGAAAGGAAGGGCAAGGACGCATCCAAACCAGTCGCTAAACACTTTAATCTCCCTATTCTTTCTTTGGAGCATATGGCAGTCTTCGGCCTCTCTTTACAACTAGTTCGGAAAGCCTGGAGCATAAATTCATCTTTCAAATCGGCTCTCTTTATCCCAACGGTATCAACGAACGCTTTTCATTCAACTTATCTATTCTTGTTTTTCTCGTCACTATGTTCCCACCAATAGCGCAGCTCCATCTTCTGCATACAAACATACACATCCCAAAATTCATCCATTTATTTTGAGGAAAGCCTCACGCTCGAAACGTCAGCCTTGAAACTCTACGCTGGCTAATTAACATTATCAACTCGGTTGACGAAACCAAATCAACCCGTATTAAGCTGTATTCAAGCCATTTCCATGAGTGACAGTTTAATACGGGTTCGACTGTCTTGTGTCTCCTAAAGGGAACACGTTTAAACCCTGTTAACCGTAGAGAGTTCCTAAAAATGACGTTCAGAGCGTTAGCCCATCGTCAGAGCAAAATTATATCTTAAATTGTAGCCGCTAGCAGAGTGGACATAAACACGGAGGTATTCAGGCCAAAGTTCGTTAAGGGTTTGTGTACAATGTCTTAGTAATCTATATCACTCTACAAATGAACATAATTTAGATACTCAAATTATACAAAATATGAACAAAACAATTTTTTCATAGTTATCAATATGAACAAACATTAGCACAAAGCATTCCACTAAAACTCAGTCGAGCGATTAGCCTCGCGAGCGTCAAAGTCGACAGAAACTTATAACAACAAAGTGTCTACAAAGAGTGTTAGTATGTGAGAGCGAAGTTCGAAGGTAAGGCAAGTATTAAAGTGGCTTTGCATTACTCGTCATGATTAGTCGTGCGTTAGTGAACACGGCTATGAATTTGCATGTTGATTGAGACTTGTTATGGCTTCCCTGTGAAATTGCGTGTTGGTCCTAACAAATCATGTTTTCGACAGGAAATGAATACGTTCTGTGGCAAGGAAATTAGTCGAAATATTTGGGGGCTAATGGTAAAGGTGGTAAGAGGTGAACTTCCAATGTGGCGGAACCACCATAAACCTGACCAACGTACGTATTTCTTAAAAAGTACTACAAATCGTGCGTCGTTGCGCCCAGCGTTTCATGGTGTCCTTTCACAGTCAAGCTTTTCACTCGGAGAAAACAAAGTCAACGCTTTCGAAAGGAGAGGATTTAAAAACGGGTAGATTGATTCAAGGGCGAACTGGCTAAGGCGGAGGTCCGACGGTGGTTAAGCGAACTTGCAATAGAGCGACACCACCAGTTACCGTTCAAAATATAATGCCAAATTCATGTACAATTGTTATCACTCAATAACGAAAGCATTTAGTTGATCAACCAAAATTGTAAATGCAGAAGGACAGCTCTAGACAATTTAAAACAAAGTGCGTGTTTTCGATTCTGATCTTCAAGGCCAATTAAAGGACAGGATATCACGCATGTTTATAACTAAAAGAATAAAAATTGGAAAGGGGTGTTTTTTCCTGTGTGTAAGTGGTTGAAGGGATAAAAAACGCGCACGCATGTAAGCGGGACATACAACGGCGTGCAAGTAAGAAAACTCAAGATCACACCACGAAGAAAAACGATCAAACCATTAACATATCCGGTACATTTTTATTAAACATTAATTCCCCCATCATATAAGGTTAAGAATTTGTGAGATAGTTGATAATTTGACCCAGTCCTTCCCCTGTAATTGATTAACGGCGACGTCTTCGGCCGACACTCTGTTGGTTGATGTCCACAACTTGACCTTTTTCGTTAATCTCTTCCATTCCGCTTTTGTCTTGCTCAGAAACACACTTGAACTGTCGACAGTGACACGCTCTAATCTCGAAAAAGTTTGTCGATCGGACTTCATTGTTAGGGCAGTCCAGAGTCGCAGTCCAGAGTTTTCCCACTGAAGGCTGGCAACATGCGCAGAACGAATCCAAGCCGGTCTCACCATACGTTGAAGTGGACGTGGACTCGCACGTTCCGCGGCATGTGTTGTGCTGATACTTAATCCTGGACGTGCAGTTTTCCTTTGTCTTGATGTAATCAAATTTTCCCTTGTTTAGTAAACAATTGCCACTGCTAGGACCCGGTTCTATGAAAAATAGTAAGGACAAATTATTGTTAATTATTAATTGCTACCTTAAACAAGTTTCACAGGCTGACTCAACAGAGAGCAATTCGACAGCGGTGCACAAGCACTAGCCGGATCCCCGCGTTGCGATTCTAAAATACTTAACTCTCACAATACCTTTGATTAGCCAGAGATACAAAATGGTTTCGGCGGCCTGTCAGGGAATTATGACTAAATATGAGGGAGGGGGTTAACTGACACTCCGTTGAGGGAGGGGGAAAAGGAATACGGGCTACTCCTATACCAACTGAAACCAGAATCAGCTTGTGGGAGGGAAAAAAGGAATATTCGTGACCAGCTGAAACCAGAATTAGCTAGGGGGAAGTTGGGTCACTGGACTTCCAAGCTCAATTTTTCCCAAACTAATCTAATTACTGATACATCTGCTAACCGAAGATCTTAATCGCGAAAATTAGCAATAAGTTACTTTGTGAAAATATTGCAATGTGTTACACTGGAGTTTTCATATTTATCACAAATTAAAGAGGCGTCTCGTTTAGATCACTATTCTTTTAGCTTTGTATAACTTAAATTGTAAGCATCTAGGACCCACTGTTTACGAGAACTATTAACAATACTGATAACAATCACCTTTACATCCTCTCACCAAAAATGAAAGATGAAATCGGAGTTGCGAGCAGGTGGTGTTTTGAAAGGATTGCCGAATCAGTGTAGATATCTCAATCAGCAAATTAATTTGACTTCTTTGCTAAATTCTTTGGTTTTACAGAGCTTTCTAAGTCTGCTTCACCCAGTCCTTCTTTTTTTGTGCGTGAGTGTATGTGGTGTTTCTTTTTGGCCACATCAATCTCGACCTTTTCAGATCACCTTAGATATGCAAAGAACCCAAGGTCCCGAGTGGCGTATCGTAACATGCTCACTACTTCCGTGAGAGGTCGACTTAAAGAAATTGCGAGAGGATAGATTAAGTGAGGTGGTATACTTCCCTCTCGAGATGCATATCATAATGAGCCTGTACTTTTGGTATTTTCCGCTCTGATTTCCACAGTCAACTTACCACATGGAGGACAACACTCTTTGTCATTGGCAGGAGGTCGAATAGATCCCTACAAGAGAAGGAAATACCTAGCTCATGTTATGGAGAGCGCCCATGTTTTTTAGAGTGCGTTGCGTTACATAATTATTAAAAATAGAACGAAGAAGTTTCTAGAACATTTAGTCATGATGACTAAGCGAGAACTTTAAGGAGAACCTTCTAGAACCGTGACTCAGCATATTTTTGTTATGATGTAATCATAGTGTAATGTTTCTAAAAATAACAATATTACAGGTCTCTAAAACATTCTAGAACTTTTCCGAAAGATATATAAGGAGTCACGCTAGCTTAAAGAAAGAGGCCTTTTAGTGAGCTATAACTGTTGTTGCGAAGAGCCCAGAGGAGCGAGAGCCGGACAGAGTTGTTTACTGGAATTGAAAGCCGTGTGGAAGGCTACGTGAGAGAAAGAATTACGGACGTCGACAGTTTGTTAAAGATTTTCAAGAGAACTGTGAGTTGTGCGGTGGTGCACCGAGATTTAAATGATATTATTTGTAAAGGACTTTAAGTTATAGGGATACTGATTGTATTAGCATTTATATCGCTCCGTAGATAAGTGAAAAAGATAGTTATTGTATTGGTTGTCGATATCGCTTCGTAGTTATTACGTTGGTCAATAAAGTAGTTGAGTTGTACGAGTTGTATCTTTCTGGCGGTTTGGAAAATACCGTAACACTCAGTAAAAACATTCAAAGCATGGCAATGATGAGGGTTAAGAATTGCGTTGAGATTGAAAATGGTAACCAACCGTTCTTATTTTTTTTGTTGTTCGTTTGTTTGTTTGTTTTTTGTGTTTCTTACCGGCCAAATATTGATGCAACAATTACATGAAATAAACTATATAAAAAATATCTAGGGGGCACCTTTCAAATCCCTCCGAAATCTTGAATTTTTTACGGCTTCTTTTCCTGCAGTTTTTAAAATTGAAGTTCACCAGCGTGGATCATTTTCTTTACTTGTAATATATTGATGTCTAACCATGAGCATGTCGATAAGGACTCCTGTCCTTGGTTTGGATAAAGGAAAGTTATCACTAGACAACAAAATAGATATACTTATAGCCTGAGCTCAGATGCTCACCGTTGGACATTTGTCGCAAATTATATGCTCTGTTTTTATCTGTGCACTTTGGTTAAGAGGGTAGCATGGGTTAACAGTAAGTTCGCACTTAAGCTTCAGGCAACTCCCGTCTGTCCAGGTAGTGTTGGGCTACAACAACACAAAAAATATCAACATTACGATGCCTTGGAAGAGAGCGACATATTTCAAAAATTATCTAGGAGAACAATAAATAAAGATCAGGAAAAGCAAGGGTATACTCTCATCATCCTGAAAGTGTTGCTCGCCAAAATACCCTTCTACCCCTTTCAGTATTGTAAAATAACAGAAAACCAGGTGTATCATTGTAGTAAAATTGTAAGAGTATTAGGGATAACATTGGTGGAGGCTACTCGATAAGATTATGCCCTCCTTGGTAATGTGTCGACATTTTTGCCGCCGATTGAAGTCATACTCTCTGTTTGTGACGGTATAGAAGCCATTTTACTCACCGCGTGATATTCCGTCTCATTTTTGCTGTTAATGTAGAAGCATGATGGACAGATTGACGCTGTGGGAATAAAAAGAAATTGGAGACTAAATTTAATACACAGAAACAAAATATTATAAAGGTTCTGCATCAGGTATTTATTTTTGTCAGAAGCATCTCAGCGGGCCGGGATCTCAAATCATCGAATCTGATCGGTTAATCATGTGCTCGTAACGGTCCAGCTTTTTTTAAAATGTAGATTACGGCCCGTAATTTTAATCCCAGCCATTCTCAACAAAGTGGAATAGAGAAAACCGGAAGGAAAAGTTCATATATTATTTACTGGTCTGATTCGGTCCCTAAGGGGAAAATCTGCACCGTTGGACTTAAGCACAGTTTTTCCAATACACACCACCCGCCAGGTAAATAACGTTTTCTAATCCATACGAATTTAAATTTAAAACCGCGCAAATTTTTGTAAAATTTACGCAAAATTGCAAAATCATACTCAGTTTCCCTCGAGCAAGGAAAGATTAAGCTCATATTCCATGCTTGCTTTTTTCTCAGATTTTTTATCCAGTGAGAATTTTCAGAAATTGTAGGAAATTTACAACTTTTAATAAGGACTACATTTTTCGAGGAAAATGTAACTCAACCATTGCTTTGTGTAATTATGACAGTACCCATAATAACGATGAAGAGGTATTTTCTTCAACAGAGAGGAATCAACACTGACACTCAACAAAATCGCAATGTAAGAAATCTAACAAAAGGTAAGTACACACGGGGCATATCTCAATTCGAGTCTGCTGAGTATAAAAAGAATAGTTACTATTGACACTTACAGACACTAAACGATGTTGAAACAGAGGAGGACAGCGATGGACTGATTGAGCTCGACAGACTCGTTGAAGCCGATGAAGAAACAGATGTCGTGAAGGTTGGCGTCGTCGTTGTCACCAAACTGGTGAAGCTAAAATACAAGGATGCCTCTTCAACAAAATTTTCAATGTACGCGTTTTAAATTCTTTTCCCCAAAAAGAAAACTTTGAGACTACATGGGTAAGAAGGCCAGTACATCACAACAAGACCTAACATGCAGTTGAAAACTATCATCCTTGGAAAAAGCCTTACTACGCTTCATTCGCTTCCGTGCTGGCTCAGCTGGTTTTCAACTTTTTTCTTATCCCTCTCCCCATCCCCCCCCAAAAGTAAGAAAAAACATAGAAAACTATATTCACGTAGGTAATTGTGCGATTACTACATTCTTTGACCAAGACTTGTTTTCAACGATATTTGAAACTTATTCTAAGCGACTCACCGAGACAAGGTTGTTGATGTTGAAGTAGATACTGATGTAGACGCACTCGTTGATACTGATGTGCTGACACTGATACTGCTGCTGACACTTGTTGATGTTGATGTGGAAGTGCTGATGCTAAGTGACGTTGAGGCACTTGTTGACTTACTTGAACTCAATGAAGTCGATCTTGAAATCGATTTCGAGGTTGAAGTAGATATACTTGTAGATACTGAAGTTGAAGTACTTGTGCTGGCACTTGATATTGTGGTGGACACTGACGTTGTTGGAGTGCTCACACTAGTTGAGGTCGACGTAGACACGCTAGTACTAATTGACGTCGAAGTGCTCGTGCTAGCACTGGAATATGTCGAGAACACTGTGGTTGTTGGAGTGCTGACACTTGTTGATGTTGACTTGGTTGTACTTGTACTTGCCGATTTTGAGGTACTTGTTGACTTACTCGAACTCAGTGAAGTCGATGGTGAGGTTGATTTCGACTTACTAGTTGACGTTGAGGTAGACACACTGGTGGACACTGAAGTGGAATAACTCTTGCTGCCACTGGAATATGTCGTGGAAGCAGATGTGGTGGGTGTGCTTAAACTGGTTGAGGTCGAAGTGGACACACTGGTGCTAATTGACGTTGAGGTGCTAGTGCTGGCACTGGAATAGGTCGAGAATACTGTGGTTGTTGGGGTGCTGACACTTGTTGATGTTGACTTGGTTGTACTGGTACTAGCCGATGTTGATGTACTTGTTGACTTACTCGAACTCAGTGAAGTCGATGGTGAAACAGATGTAGAGGTGGATGTAGACACACTCGTAGACACTGATCTCGAAGTACTTGTGCTGGCACTTGACAATGTCTTAGAAGCCGATGTTGTCGGTATACTCACACTAGTTGACGTTGAGGTAGACACACTGGTGGATATTGATGATGAAGTACTTGTGCTGGCACTTGAATATGTCGAGAATATTGTTGTTGTTGGTATACTGACACTTGTAGATGTTGACGTGGAGGTGCTTGTGCTAACAGAAGTTGAAATACTAGTTGATGTTGAGGCAGAGGTTGAGGTTGATTTCGACTTACTTGTTGACGTTGAGGTAGACACACTGGTGGACACTGAAGTGGAATAACTCTTGCTGCCACTGAAATATGTCGTGGAAGCAGATGTGGTGGGTGTGCTTAAACTTGTTGAGGTCGAAGTGGACACACTGGTGCTAATTGACGTTGAGGTGCTAGTGCTGGCACTGGAATATGTCGAGAACACTGTGGTTGTTGGAGTGCTGACACTTGTTGATGTTGACTTCGTTGTACTGGTACTAGCCGATGTTGAAACAGATGTAGAAGTGGATATAGACACACTCGTAGACACTGACGTCGAAGTACTTGTGCTGGCACTTGACAATGTCTTAGAAACCAATGTTGTCGGTATACTCACACTAGTTGACGTTGAGGTAGACACACTGGTGGATATTGATGATGAGGTACTTGTGCTGGCACTTGAATATGTCGAGAATATTGTTGTTGTTGGTGTACTGACACTTGTAGATGTTGACGTGGAGGTGCTTTTGCTAACAGAAGTTGAAATACTAGTTGATGTTGAGGCAGAGATTGAGGTTGATCTCGACTTACTTGTTGACGTTGAGGTAGACACACTGGTGGACACTGAAGTGGAATAACTCTTGCTGCCACTGGAATATGTCGTGGAAGCAGATGTGGTGGGTGTGCTTAAACTTGTTGAGGTCGAAGTGGACACACTAGTGCTAATTGACGTTGAGGTGCTAGTGCTGGCACTGGAATAGGTCGAGAATACTGTGGTTGTTGGAGTGCTGACACTTGTTGATGTTGACTTGGTTGTACTGGTACTAGCCGATGTTGATGTACTTGTTGACTTACTCGAACTCAGTGAAGTCGATGGTGAAACAGATGTAGAGGTGGATGTAGACACACTCGTAGACACCGATGTCGAAGTACTTGTGCTGGCACTTGACAATGTCTTAGAAGCCGATGTTGTCGGTATACTCACACTAATTGACGTTGAGGTAGACACACTGGTGGATATTGATGATGAGGTACTTGTGCTGGCACTTGAATATGTCGAGAATATTGTTGTTGTTGGTATACTGACACTTGTAGATGTTGACGTGGAGGTGCTTGTGCTAACAGAAGTTGAAATACTAGTTGATGTTGAGGCAGAGGTTGAGGTTGATTTCGACTTACTTGTTGACGTTGAGGTAGACACACTGGTGGACACTGAAGTGGAATAACTCTTGCTGCCACTGGAATATGTCGTGGAAGCAGATGTGGTGGGTGTGCTTAAACTTGTTGAGGTCGAAGTGGACACACTGGTGCTAATTGACGTTGAGGTGCTAGTGCTGGCACTGGAATATGTCGAGAACACTGTGGTTGTTGGAGTGCTGACACTTGTTGATGTTGACTTCGTTGTACTGGTACTAGCCGATGTTGAAACAGATGTAGAAGTGGATATTGAGGTTGAGGTTGATTTCGACTTACTTGTTGACGTTGAGGTAGACACACTAGTGGACACTGAAGTGGAATAACTCTTGCTGCCACTGGAATATGTCGTGGAAGCAGATGTGGTGGGTGTGCTTAAACTTGTTGAGGTCGAAGTGGACACACTGGTGCTAATTGACGTTGAAGTGCTAGTGCTGGCACTGGAATAGGTCGAGAACACTGTGGTTGTTGGAGTGCTGACACTTGTTGATGTTGACTTGGTTGTACTTGTACTTGCCGATTTTGAGGTACTTGTTGACTTAATCGAACTCAGTGAAGTCGATGATGAAACAGATGTAGAGGTGGATGTAGACACACTCGTAGACACTGACGTCGAAGTACTTGTGCTGGCACTTGACAATGTCTTAGAAACCAATGTTGTCGGTATACTCACACTAGTTGACGTTGAGGTAGACACACTGGTGGATATTGATGATGAGGTACTTGTGCTGGCACTTGAATATGTCGAGAATATTGTTGTTGTTGGTGTACTGACACTTGTAGATGTTGACGTGGAGGTGCTTGTGCTAACAGAAGTTGAAATACTAGTTGATGTTGAGGCAGAGATTGAGGTTGATTTCGACTTACTTGTTGACGTTGAGGTAGACACACTGGTGGACACTGAAGTGGAATAACTCTTGCTGCCACTGGAATATGTCGTGGAAGCAGATGTGGTGGGTGTGTTTAAACTTGTTGAGGTCGAAGTGGACACACTGGTGCTAATTGACGTTGAGGTGCTAGTGCTGGCACTGGAATATGTCGAGAACACTGTGGTTGTTGGAGTGCTGACACTTGTTGATGTTGACTTGGTTGTACTTGTACTAGCCGATGTTGAGGTACTTGTTGACTTACTCGAACTTAATGAAGCCGATGGTGAAACAGATGTAGAGGTGGATGTAGACACACTCGTAGACACTGAAGTTGAGATACTTGTGCTTGCGCT
Source organism: Pocillopora damicornis (assembly GCF_964200805.1). Lineage (NCBI taxonomy): Eukaryota > Metazoa > Cnidaria > Anthozoa > Scleractinia > Pocilloporidae > Pocillopora > Pocillopora damicornis. Next base: position 7,508,085 of record NC_142683.1, read on the forward strand.
TGAAAGAGTTTTGGAAACTGACGTTGTTGGAGTGCTCACACTAGTTGAGGTTGAAGTAGACACACTTGTGGATACGGATGTTGAAGTACTTGTGCTTCCACTGGAATATGTCTTTGAAACTGATGTCGTTGGAGTGCTCCCAGTTGCTGAGGTCGAAGTGGACACACTTGTGGACGCTGATGTTGAGGTGCTTGTACTGACACTTGTTGACTTACTAGAACTTTTAGAGGTTGATACACTGTTAAGAAAGCATCCAAAGTACAGAAATCTTCACGAAAAGACCTAGCATTTATTGCATCGTTAAATGTAATTGCTATCATATTAAACGCCTAATGTATTCTACTTCAACATCAAATCAATGCCTTGAACTTCCATCTGATTTTTCAGAACTCCATTAATTCCTGATTCATGTCAGCCACTACGTTTATTTCTAGGAACAATGCATGGTTGATAAATAAAGGAAACAAGACATCTGTTGTGAATAGTTCTTTGTTTCGCATATTCAGTACGATTTTATCGTTTTAGATTAAAAATTTCGAGCATCAGCGTGAGAAACCATATCTACCATATGTGGTTCGGATTGAATGAGTGAGGGGCTGTGAGGAGTTAAGTGATTTTACGAGTGAAGGGCTGGATTTCGTTTTGGTGCTTTCAGCATTCACTTTTGCTTTTTTGGAAAATGTATCTATTTGGATACAGTAAGGTATGAAGCATCGCAAAATTTAGGTTGTAAACCACAAAGCAACCAAGAGCTGTTGTTTAAGGTTAAGTGATTAAGCAAGCTGATGGATACAAATTAAGATTCAAGAATCTGTCGGGTAAAGATAACTGTTTTCAATACTTCCACACCACTTCCTTTCCTTAGTCCCATTCCTTTGGCTTACAATAAAACTGCTTCCCCTCCCCTCCTCAATCATCCTCCCAACAGCTAGCCAAGTATCGTAAAATCCCCTCTTTCATCTCTAACTGCACTCCATGCGTGAAGGTTGGAGTGGATGGTTTCATGCTCCCTCACCATCCCTAACTATTCCCCCACCAACCTTCACAATTGAAAGGTAAATGTAAATGCAACAACCTTGATGTGGATGACCGTGTCGGCGGCTTCAAACTTGGTGGCTTTCTACTCGATGTAGGTATAGAATACTGTGTCCCTGTACTTCTTGTTAGTGCACTAGATGGGAAAACAGTGCCTGTAGTCTTCTCAGAAACTGGTTGATATGACGAGGACATCGAGCTAACCAAGTGGAACAAAACAATTCACCAGTGACCACTTTGATATCACACTTCGTATTTCAGGAAAATCCCCCCTTTCCTAATCCCAAATCCCTGACATTTATAACACAGCATAATTATGATGGTTACATCTGCTATTAGTATGTAATGGTAACAGGACTAAATGGAGTCCAATTCAGTCTGTAACCATGCAAGTGATTAACAAGATTGGATGACCGCGAAGCGGGAGTCCCATTTGTTAATCACTACTGCCATTTTGAACAACTTAGTAACAAGGTTGGAAACCAAACCGTGCGAATCTTTAAACAGCTTCACCTTCTGTTTTCAATTAGTTCAACCTTCCAGTGCAGCCATGTAAGCTGAAGTCAGTAATGTTACAGATTAGCGGCCAATGTGATAAGCACTATTCTTCAGGGTGTAATCCTTTTCGAATCTAAACAAATTTGCAGACATATTTCTAATGGTGACGTTACTCTTAAGAATCTCAAAACGCAGTCAGTGTCATAATTTTATTTTTAAATCTTCTGCAAATTTCTTCTTTTACCGTCCAGATCATCTTAAATTGCACAGCACCATTGCCACAACCATCATCACTGCTATCATTATTATCATCAACATCATCATCATCGTCTCAATCTACATCATCAACAGCAATTTGACCTCAATGGCATTTCTCATCCTTGAAGCAGAATCACATCCCAATGCATTCAAGTATAAATGTAACTGCGTTCAATAACAAATTTTGCCATCTGATTAGCTATAACAATCGCCATCTATGCACACCATGAACTTACCAGGTAGTTAAGTTTATAAGGACTACTAGATTTATACAAGTACAATTGGATTATTTGCCACCGCTTTCTCAGCCTTACAACTGCTTCAGGCTTCGCCATACTCCCCATCACGTGATGCCCATCTCAATCTCAAGCCAATTGCAAAACACTGTCCAAGGACAATGTATCATAACCCTTTACATCAACCCCAGCACCTATCCAAAAGTGCAAGATGATCTCTTCGAGAAAAGGGTGACCTTTTGGAGTCACCTTTCAGCGTTCACATTCTTCAATGTGTTTTTTTCCTGCATAGATGGCTTCCAATATATTACAAATGATTTTCTGTTTCTTCAACTTCCGTGCTCAATCATTAACGTATGACAAAATTGAAAATGAGATTGAAAAAGGTCATAACTATTATCGTCGTCATAGTCATGGAAGTGTCCTCGAGGAATATCAATGCACAGCAGAAATAAGATCTTTTTGCTGTAAGACGCTTGCTAATCTAAAAGTGAATATGTTATTCTTTATATTCCAGTACATTTCCTTCTTGGGAAAACGAAAAAACACTACCACGAGAAGGAAGCGCAACCCTTTTTCAAAGACGTTGCGATGTTCTCGGTGAAGGAAAAAGGAAACAGGTGATATGACCTAAGCACAATTCTAGAATATGTATGATATTTTTCCCCCTAGGTTAACAGGCAATATACCAGGCAAATCGCCTTTGATCAAAAACATCCAACCTTAAAGATAATGAAGCAAGAATAGCACACACGCACCTGGTGCTAGAAGATATGAAAGTGGACACACTTGTTGACTTCGACGTACTTGTACTGGTGAATGTCGATGTGCTTGTTGGGGTCGTCTTTGATATGCTAGTGCTAACTGATATTGATGTACTCTTTGAAACACTTGTTGACTTACTAACACTTCTTGAGGTTGAAGTCGATGTTGAAACAGATGTAGAGGTGGACGTAGACACACTCGTAGATACTGATGTCGAGGTACTTGTGCTGGCACTCGACAATGTCTTAGAAACCGATGTCGTTGGTGTACTCACACTAGTTGAGGTTGAGGTATACACACTAGTGGATATTGATGTTGACGCACTGGTGCTGACACTTGAGTACGTCGAGAAAATTGTTGTAGTTGGTGTACTGACACTTGCCGATGTTGACGTGGAGGTGCTTCTGCTAACAGAAGTTGAAACACTACTTGATATTGAAGCAGAGCTCGAAGTTGAGGTAGACACACTGGTGGACACTGATGTTGAACTGCTTGCACTGGAAAATGTCGTAGACACCGATGTTGTTGGAGTGCTCACACTCGTTGAGGTTGAAGTGGACACACTGGTGGATATTGATGTTGAGGTACTTGTACTGGCACTGGAATACGTAGAGAAAACTGTGGTTGTTGGTGTACTAACACTTGTTGAGGTTGATATGGAAGTGCTTGTGCTTAGTGATGTTGATACACTTTTTGATTTACTTGAACTGGGTGAAGTCGATGTTAAAACAGATGTTGAAGTGGACGTAGACACACTGGTGGTCACTGACTTCGAAGTACTCGTGCTTGCACTTGAAAATGTCTTGGAAACCGATGTCGTTGGTGTACTCACACTAGTTGACGTTGAGGTGGACATACTGGTGGATATTGATGTCGAGGTGCTTGTGCTGGCACTTGAGTATGTAGGGAATACTGTTGTGGTTGGTGTACTGACACTTGTAGATGTTGATGAAGAGGTGCTTGTACTAACAGAAGTTGACACACTAGTTGATGTTGAGGCAGAGGATGAGATCGATTTTGACTTACTTGTTGTTGAGGATGCTGAAGTTGAATAACTTTTGCTGCCACTCGAATAAGTGGAAACTGACGTTGTTGGTGTGCTTACACTAGTTGAGGTTGAAGACGACACACTAGTGGATATTGATGTTGAGGTACTTGTGCTGGCACTGGAGTATGTCGAGAAAACTGTTGTTGTTGGAGTGCTAAAACTTGTTGAGGTAGAGGTGCTTGAGCTAATGGAAGTTGAAACACTGGTTGATTTTGAAGCAGAGGTTGAGGTTGATGTAGACACACTGGTGGATATTGACGTTGAAGTACTTGTGCTGGCACTTGACAAAGGGGAGGATACCGATGTTGTAGCTTTACTCACACTAGTTGAGGTTGAGGTAGACACACTAGTGGATACAGATGTTGAGGTACTTGTGCTGGCACTGGAATATGTTGAGAAAACTGTGGTTGTTGGAGTACTGACACTAGTTGATGTCGATTTTGATGTGGATGCACTGGTGCTATGTGATGTCGATATGCTCGTCGATGTTGAAGTTGATACACTGGTGGATACTGAAGTTGAATAACTTTTGCTGCCACTTGAATATGTCGTTGAAAGTGATGTGGTTGGATTGCTCACACTAGTCGAGGTTGAGGTAGACACACTGGTGGATACTGATTTTGAGGTACTTGTGCTGACACTGGAATATGTTGAGAAAACTGTGGTTGTCGGTGTACTGACACTCTTTGAGGTCGAGGTGGATGTACTGGTACTCGCTGATGTCGTCACACTTGTTGACTTACTTGAACTCAAAGATGTTGATCGCGATGTTGATGTAGACGTGCTTGATTTAACAAAATTAATTTAAAAGGAAATTGAGATGCATCATTGAGGTTAATACATGACAATTGTAGGTTTTTCTGGAATGTGCCTAGAAGAGTAATTTTAGCAGCATTTGTAGCCTGACCTAGCTGTGAGCTCATTGCCTTTTAGTGACAGTAAGAGTATTTTGTTTGAGGGAAAGCAACTGAACTTTTTGCACCAAGAAAGCAGGAGTAAATTGCTCCTTTGAAGCACCATTATATAGGTATACTAAACACATCCCACCCTAGTTTTAATTCCTCCCATGCCATCTGATTCTCCTTCTTCATCAAAAAAAACCGTGATCTGTCTCTGTAGAATTCACTTGACTTTAAAGAAAAGGGTCTATGATACCTAAAGAGAGCCATTTTTCTAATTTAAATCCCGAATAAGTTTAGTAAAAACAAAACTATTGTTGCGTGTTTTCACTTGTCTTCAATCTCTTGATAAAAATTCCAATTCTTAATCTAATTACCTAGAAGATGAGACACTTGATGTAGAGGATCTCGTCGGAGGCTTCAAACTCGGCAGCTTCCTACTTGATGTAGGTATTGAATACTGTACATTAGAGGACCGGCTGTATGCAGATGACGGGAAAAACGTGACTGCCGTCTTCTCAGAAACCGATTGATATGACGATGATGAAACTGTAGTGGACCTTGAAGTAGGAATGCTGAAAGACGATACATACCTTATCTTAAAACATTGCCAAAAACTCTTATCCAACACCACCACCATCGTCATCATCATAATTCTCCCCCTTGTTGTCAACACCATCATTATCATCAAAAACAGCACCAGCAGCAGCACCAGCACTTAGATCATATTTTCATTTTAGACTTAATGCCCAAACATGATGCGTGTACCTCATTGAAATTGTGTAAACTTGATTATCACTCCCCCCACAAACACGACTATTTCATTTTTGTCGATACTGCATAGCTGCAGTATCGTTTATATATCTTTGATTTGTGCAGGCTTTCATTCACTTATAGCTAATACCATCCCTCTTTCATTGCAGTCTCTGTAACATGGAACCATACTAACCAATTGCAAGCTAATCCACCACCATCATAAGGAACAACGTCACCCGACGCACCACTCATACCACTACCTTTTTGTTCCACTGTTGCACCATTTTACCAAATTAAGGCGACAGGGCGTGAAAGAATAGAACGCAGAAAAAAAATGGCCGCTTTTGACGATCCAAAGCTTTGATTTGTTTACCTCACTTAGGTTGACTTTTTCAGCAAAGAGCTTTGTATCAAAACATATTTATGTTTCTCACGTGCCTCGTGCGATTATTAAGATTGTCTGACAATGCTTTGAGATGGTCCCAAAATTAGAAAATGAGGTAATAGTGGAAAAAGGAAATTCCTAATTCGATTATTTAGCAGATCGCAAAATACACCTTTGAAATCAGGTGTACAAATTCATCAGCTGAAACATTCAGCTACAATTACATGGCTACTACAGTTTCAGTTGTTACCAAACTGAACTACCAACAGCGAAATTTCAGAGAACTTTGCTTAGTTAAAAACCCATGACTACAAATGTGTTCGAATGAGTGAAGTTTCAAAAATATTTCTGATAAGCATCACAGTACAAAAACCAACGTGAAACATACTCAGGGGACTGTTTTCCTTTAGTCTCATTCCAGCTGTACAAGCCTCCTAAACTACTAATTAAAAACAAAAGCAGACGAAAACTAACCTTACGCTTGTGGAAGTGGATACACTTGTTGTGGTTAATGTCGACGTACTGGAGCTCAAACTTGTACTAGTTGAGGTTGACGTTGATATACTTAATAGTAAAACAAAAATTACGGTAAACAACTGAACAAAATGTTTGACACTAACTTTTCTGAACATTAAGAAGAATTGATTATCACCTGAGAAGCAACTATTCTCACTCGGTACAAACTAAACTATGTTCGTGATAGTGTGGTCAGATCGATTGGGTGAGTGTAGTCCTGAGGAGGACTGCTGTCGTTAGTAAAGGCCTTAATGAAGTCCTGAGCAAACTGTAGCTTATCTTTGTTTGTCGATGAGTAGTCCATTCATTTTTTCGTGATTGATAGTCTTGTCCATGAAAACGGTAATTCATCCTTTGTTGGCTAGTAGTATGACTATGTTTTACTCGTGTTTCTGCGTGTGTTGTTCGTCTTTAGCCAAACTGCTGTCATGTAGTGATGTTGATTGTGTAGTGGAAGCAATTCTGCTTCTGATGTTATCCTTGATCGATTCAGAAACCTTTCGTTGCCGAGACAGAGCCGCCTCAACACTGCATACAATAGCCTTGGTTGGGATCTGTTTTGGTGTTGCTGAGCGTTCAGTCCGTATAACAGTAGCAAGTTTCAGTTTTGTCTCAGGGATGGGAAAAATGTCCCTGAAACAGTTTTCGTCCAGTCTCCTTCGTTTCTGTTCTTTATTGCAGTCGTTTCAGTTTCTGCTGGTGTCCAGTGCCGACAATAACAAAAGAAAACCAATTGCTTGAAACACCAGATCGTCGCATGCATGGCCGAATTATACTTAGTCATGCCTCGAGTTTTGATATATTAAAATCAGTGCTAGTGTTAGGGTTAGAACTGGAAGAAAAATACTAGAAGTGTCACGACAACCTTATGTTCCAGAAATGACTTGCCACCCCATAATTACCTTGCAACCCCTTTCTTCCGCCAATGCTGAACAAGAAAGAGCCGAGCATAGGAGAAACGATATTTTTTCAGGGTAATCTTCTTTCAGCATTACTTATTTTGAAGAGTTTTAGCTTAACCGGACAAAAGACAATTTTGCAACATTAACAGTGGTAGGCTAAATACTTTCTGAGAAATCTGGTCCAGGTGTCAGTTCAAAGTTCGCTGATTTCTCCACGAGGGCAATCAAGAAGCTAGAGTTTCTCCCGGTTACACTTCTAGTGACTCTTAACCATCTCTTCTACTCTACAGGCTTCCATAAACTAACCTTCTGCTGATAGAGGTGGTGGTAGATGCACTTGTTGAAGTTGAAGTCAAGGCACTCGAGCTTAAGCTTGTACCAATCGAGATTGAAGTTGAAACACTAAAAGTAAAATACAATAAGAATGCAATTACACAACTTTGAACATTTATCAAAGGGAGTTCTTGCACTTCTTTGTAAATCCTTCCTAATCTCCAAAGCTGGAGATAAAAGTCCAGATTGGAAAAAGAAACCCTTAATTATCCCAGCAACACTTTAACTTTTAAGTTCTCTGAGTAATCAACATAACAGTTCTACATGGACCTACAGCCTCGTTATTATAAAAGATGACTCTTGCGGGAACCTAAAAGGAAAGTACTGCTTTTTCCCATATAAAATTCAGCCAAGCACGAGCTCGTTTTTGTATGGGAACTGATCCAACCAGGCTTCAAGATAGTGACCTTCCCAAGGGGAATGATGCCCAATTGAATATTCATCAAAGGGAGTCCCTGCACTTCTTCGTAAATCCTTCCTAATCACCAAAGCTGGAAATAAAAGTCCGGATTGGGAAAAGAGATGCTTAATTATCCTAGCAACATTTTAACTGTTAAGTTCTCTGAGTAATCAACATAACAGTTCTACATGGACCTACGGCCTCGTTAGATGACTCTTGTGAGAACCTAAAAGGAAAGAACTGCTTTTTCCCAAATAAAATTCAGCCAAACACGAGCTCATATTTGTGTCAGAACTGATCCAACCACGCTTAAAGATAGTGACCTTCTCAAGGGTGCAAGCTCCTATGACAATGAACTTCTAGATTAACATTTTCAACACATTATAATGATCATATTATGATTAAAATGAACTTCCAGGTCAAAGAGCAACGCTCTATATTTTTGAAGTTTTAATTTCAGGAACAGCAAAGCATAATGTTTCCGACATTTTCTTTCCCCTAAATAATTTCTTTAAGAAGAACCTTCCAGCCCCCCCCCCCCCCCCCCCCAGGTAACACGTAGTAAAAAGTAATATTAATCCCTAAAAAAAGTTTTAAAAAAGCCAAAATATTTCCATTACCATACCTTGTGGATGCTGAAGTTGACTTAGACGTGCTTGTGCTCAGCGATGTGGACACACTTCTTGAGGTAGAAATAGACAAACTGGTGCTAATTGACTTTGAGTAACTTGAACTGCCACTAGAATAAGTCGAAGAAACCGACGTTGTTGGTGTGCTGACACTAGCTGACGTGGAAGTAGACAAGCTGGTGGACACTGATGCTGATGTACTAGTACTGGCACTTGACAAAGTAGAAGAAATTGAAGTTGTTGGTGTACTCACACTTGTTCCTGTTGATGTAGACACACTGGTGGATACTGATGTTGAAGTACTTGTGCTGGCACTTGACAATGTCGTGGACACTGACGTTGTTGGTGTACTCACACTGGTTGACGTAGATGTAGACACACTAGTCGACACTGATGTTGAAGTACTAGTACTGGCACTTGACAAAGTAGTAGAAATTGACGTTGTTGGTGTGCTCACACTTGTTGATATTGATGTGGACACGCTGGTGGACACTGATGTTGAAGTACTTGTACTGGCACTTGACAATGTAGTGGAAATTGACGTCGTTGGTGCGCTTACACTTGTTAAGGTTGAAGTAGACACACTAGTAGATACTGATGTTGATGCACTTGTACTCGCACTTGACAAGGTCTTGGACACCGATGTTGTTGGCGTACTTACACTAGTTGACGTTGATGTAGATACACTGGTGGATAGTGATGTTGAAGTACTTGTGCTTGCACTTGAGAACGTCGAGAAAACTGTCGTGGTTGGTGTACTAACACTTGCCGATGTTGATGTTGAGGTGCTTGCGCTAATAGACGTTGAAGCACTAGTTGATGTTGAAGCAAAGGTTGAAGTTGATTTCGATTTACTTGTTGATGCTGAAGTGGACACACTGGAAGATATTGACGTTGAAGTACTTGTGCTGGCACTTGACAATGTCGTGGACACTGACGTGGTTGGTGTACTCACACTAGTTGAGGTGGATGTAGACACGCTAGTCGACACTGATGTTGAAGTACTAGTACTGGCACTTGACAAAGTAGTAGATATTGACTTTGTTGGTGTGCTTACACTTGTTGATGTTGACACGCTAGTGGATACTGATGTTGAAGTACTTTTGCTGGCACTTGACAATGTCGTGGAAACTGATGTTGTTGGTGTACTCACACTAGTTGATGTTGATGTAGATACACTGGTGGATACTGATGTTGATGTACTTGTACTCGCACTTGACAATGTAGTGGAAATTGACGTTGTTGGTGTGCTTACACTTGTTGAAGTTGAAGTAGACACACTGGTAGATACTGATGTTGATGTACTTGTACTCGAACTTGACAAGGTCTTGGACACCGACGTTGTAGGTGTACTCACACTAGTTGACGTTGATGTAGATACACTGGTGGATACTGATGTTGAAGTACTTGTGCTCGCACTTGAGTATGTCGAGAAAACTGTCGTAGTTGGTGTGCTTACACTTGCTGATGTCGATGTCGAGATGCTTGTGCTATGGGACGTTGAAGCACTAGGTGATGTTGAAGCAGAGGTTGAAGGTGATTTCAACTTACTTGTTGATGCTGAAGTAGACACACTGGAAGATATCGACGTTAAAGTACTTGTGCTGGCACTTGACGATGTTGTGGACACTGACGTGGTTGGTGTACTCACACTAGTTGAGGTGGATGTAGACACGCTAGTCGACACTGATGTTGAAGTACTAGTGCTGGCACTTGACAAAATAGAAGAAATTGACGTTGTTGGTGTGCTCACACTTGTTGATGTTGATGAGGACACGCTTGTGGATAATGATGTTGAAGTACTTGTGCTGGCACTTGACAGTGTCGTGGAAACTGACGTGGTTGGCGTACTCACACTAGTTGACGTTGATGTAGATACACTGGTGGATACTGATGTTGATGTACTTAAACTCGCACTTGACAATGTTGTAGAAATGGACGTTGTTGGTGTGCTCACACTTGTTGATGTTGATGTAGACACGCTGGTGGATACTGATGTTGATGTACTTGTGCTCGCACTTGACAAGGTCTTGGACACCGATGTTGTTGGCGTACTTACACTAGTTGACGTTGATGTAGATGCACTGGTGGATACTGATGTTGAAGTACTTGTGCTCGCACTTGAGTATGTCGAGAAAACTGTCGTAGTCGGTGTACTAACACTTTTTGATGCTGAGGTGCTTGTGCTAAGGGACGTTGAAGCACTTGTTGATGTTGAAGCAGAGGTTGAAGTTGATTTCGACTTACTTGTTGATGCTGAAGTAGACACACTGGAAGATATTGACGTTGAAGTACTTGTGCTGGCACTTGACAATGTGGTGGAAACAGACGTTATTGGTGTACTCACACTACTTGAGGTGGATGTAGACACACTAGTCGACACTGATGTGGAAGTAATTGTACTGGCACTTGACAATGTGGTGGAAATTGACGTTGTTGGTGTACTCACACTAGTTGAAGTGGAAGTAGACACACTGGTGGACACTGATGTTGAAGTACTTTTCGACACCGATATTGACGTACTTACGCTGGCGCTTGAATAGGTTGAGAATACTGTGGTTGTTGGAGTACTTAGACTTGATGATGCTGAAGTCGACTTGGATGTACTGGCAATAAATGATGTGGAAAAGCTCGTTGATGTCGACGTTGATAAACTTGTGGATATTGAAGTTGAATAACTTTTGCTGCCACTTGAGTATGTCGTTGAGACTGATGTTGTTGGAGTGCTCACACTTGATGAGGTGGAAGTAGACACACTGGTGGATACTGATGTTGAGGTACTTGTGCTGGCACTGGAATATGTGGAGAACACAGTGGTTGTTGGGGTACTGACACTAGTTGATGTCGATTTTGATGTAGATGTACTTGTGCTACGTGATCTCGATAAGCTAGTTGACGTTGAAGTAGACACAGAGATGGATACTGAAGTTGAATAACTTTTGCTGCCACTTGAATATGTCGTGGAAACCGATGTGGTTGGACTGCTTACACTAGTTGAGGTTGAAGTCGATACACTGGTGGACACTGATGTTGAGGTACTTGTGCTGGCACTGGAATACGTCGAGAAAACTGTGGTTGTTGGTGTGCTGACGCTCTTTAAGGTTGAGGTGGATGTACTGGTACTCGCTGATGTCGTTACCCTTGTCGACTTACTTGAACTCAAAGATGTTGATTTTGATGTTGATGTAGATGTGCTTGAGTTAACAAAATTAATTGAAAAGAAAATTGAGATGCATCATTGAAGTTAATACATGTCAATTGTATTTTTTTCTGGAATGTGCCTTGAAGAGTAATTTTACGCAGCATTTGTAGCTTGACCTAGCTGTAAGCTCATCGCCTTTTAGAGGCGGTAAAAGTATTTCGTTTGAGGGAGTAAGGAGTAAATGGCTCCTTCGAAGTACCATTACATGGGTATACTAAACACATCCCACCCTACTTTCGATTCCTTCCATGCCATCTGATTCTCCTTCTTCATCAAAAAAACCGTGATCTGTGTCTGTAGAATTTACGTGACTAAAAGAAAAGGGTCTATGGTACCTGTAAAGAACCATTTTTTTAACTCAAATCCCGAAGAAGTTTAGTAGAAACAAAACTTTTGTTGCGTGTTTTCACTTGTCTTCAGTCCCTTAATAAAAATTCCAGTTCTTAATCTAATTACCTAGAAGATGAGACACTTGATGTAGAGGATCTCGTCGGAGGCTTCAAACTCGGCGGCTTCCTACTTGATGTAGGTATTGAATACTGTACATTAGAGGACCGACTGTACGCAGATGACGGGAAAAAAGTGACTGCAGTTTTCTCAGAAACCGATTGATATGACGATGCTGAAACTGTAGTGGACCTTGAAGTAGAAATGCTGAAAGATGATATATACCATATTTAAAAACTTTGCTAACCTGAATTGCTACTTACAGCAATTTGAAGGATCGCAAGCACCTCTCATCCTTCTCAAACTTTCATAAACTAACCTTGTGCTGGTAGAGGTGGGAATGGATGCACTTGTTGTAGTTGATATCGACGCACTCGAACTCAAGCTTGTACTAATTGAGATTGAAGTTGAAACACTGAAAATAATAAACAACAGGAATATAGTTACACAAGGGCTCATCACGCTCAATATCGAAGAGCCTTGCACTTCAACCTAAAAGAATCCCTGCAGTCCCTCATAAATATCTAGTTATCGCCAAAAATTGAGTTAAATGTAGAAGAAAAACGCTTCCCAGCGCTTAGAAAGGAAAAAAAAAGGATTTGTTAGCCCACCAACGCTGTGAATACTACTTTCTCTTTCTAATCAATGTAACAGCTCTACTAAGACCTATGGCCTTGTTAGAGAGAAATATGAGTCATGCACGAACATAAAATGTAAGTACTGCTTCTCTCCATATTACATTTATTGAAACACGAGTTCTTATTTGTGTGTGGGGAACTTAATCAAGCGGGCTCAAAGATGGTGATCTTTTTTTAAGGCACATAATGCACTATTTCTGAGACAAACACGTTCACCTTCTCAAACTGATGCAAAGAAAACGTTATTCACGAGATATCAAGAATTGTGAGCAAACCTTGCATTAAAATTAGCGCAACATGAGCTCAAGCTCTTATGGCCACGATTGTACGAAACAAATTTTAATATTTGAGATATCTATCTCGTTGTAAAATTAACATTTACGAACAAATCTCATGATTACTTTATTGCTAAATAATAGTAATAATAATACGCTGTATTTTAAGAGTGTAGCACGGAATAGTTACGGAAACTAGTAAACTCATGGCCCTCTATCTAAAAAATTGCAATTACGACAACATATTCCGAATATACAAAATCAAAGTACAAAATAAATAAAACTAAGCAAATACAGAAGTTCTGCATTCATATAAATAAGTATAAAAGCTAATGATATGGCTAAGGAAATATATACAAAATACGACTAAACTATGAAATGGTGTAGTTCTTGCTTCTCTTTGAAGAAGGATACCAATGATAATGTATTTCTAAGATCAAGGCTTAAGCCATTCCAAAGTTGACAAGTAGCAGCTGCTAATGTCTTTACGACTTCGGTCAGCCGATTAGATTTTGGGCAAATAAAGTTTATATTACTACATCTAGTTACACAACTATGTTGCTGACTGTTGATTCCTAAGTAGTCTTCAATATATAAGGGAACTCTTCCCTTAATACGTTTGTATGCAACACAACTTTTAGCTATTTTCCCTTCTTCATAAAAAGGAAGCTACTGTAGACTATTAAAAAACGTAATACGAGACGCCTAGTAATAAGCATCGGAAATCACCCTCACTCCTCTAATTTTGTAGCTGAAAAACGCAAAGATAATTTTCAGAGATAAGGATATTATGCTGTTTTTGCACAGTTTTCTTTTGAGAGACACACCAAAGCACGACCTTTTCTACATTTGTTACACAATGACTTTAAGAAAATGTCCCCCTAGAATTTCTTCGTACTATATCACATTCAATACTTGACCAAAATCTCTAACAAGTTTCTATAAAATTATCCAAAAGGTAGGAAAAAAATCACATTCTATCCCTTTAAAATAACACACCACATACGACATTTACAAAAAGATACCTGGTGGATGCTGAGGTCGATGTCGACATGCTAGTGCTCAGTGATCTCGACACACTGGTGGATACTGATGTTGATGTACTCGTACTGACACTTGAAAAAGTGGAAGACAATGACGTAGATGGTGTACTCACACTAGTTGATATTGATGTAGACAAGCTGGTGGACACTGATGTTGAAATACTTGTGCTGGCAATTGACAATGTAGTCGAAATTGACGTTGTTGGTGTGCTTACACTTGTTGAAGTTGGTGTAGACACACTAGTGGACACTGATGTTGATGTGCTTGTACTCGCACTTGACAAGGTCTTAGACACCGATGTTGTTGGCGTACTCACACTAGTTGACGTTGATGTAGATACAATAGTGGATACTGATGTTGAAGTACTTGTGCTCGCACTTGAGTATGTCGAGAAAACTGTCGTAGTTGGTGTACTGACACTTGTTGATGTTGAGGTGCTAGTGCTAAGGGACGTTGAAGCACTTGTTGATGTTGAAGCAGAGGTTGAAGTTGATTTCGACTTACTTGTTGATGCTGAAGTGGACACACTGGAAGATATTGACGTTGAAGTACTTGTGCTGGCACTTGACAATGTGGTGGAAACTGACGTTGTTGGTGTCCTCACACTAGTTGAGGTGGATGTAGACACACTAGTCGACACTGATGTGGAAGTACTTGTACTGGCACTTGACAATGTGGTGGAAATTGACGTTGTTGGTGTACTTACACTAGTTGACATTGATGTTGATACACTGGTGGATACCGATGCTGAAGTACTCTTACTCCCACTAGACAATGTAGTGGAAACTGACGTTGTTGGCGTACTTACACTAGTTGAAGTGGAAGTAGACACACTGGTGGACACTGATGTTGAGGTACTTGTCGACACTGATATTGACGTACTTACGCTGGCGCTTGAATAAGTTGAGAATACTGTGGTTGTTGGAGTACTTAGACTTGATGATGCTGAAGTCGACTTGGATGTACTGGCAGTAACTGATGTGGAAAAGCTCGTTGATGTCGACGTTGATAAACTTGTGGATATTGAAGTTGAATAACTTTTGCTGCCACTTGAGTATGTCGTCGAGACTGATGTTGTTGGAGTGCTCACACTTGATGAGGTGGAAGTAGACACACTGGTGGATACTGATGTTGAGGTACTTGTGCTGGCACTGGAATATGTGGAGAACACAGTGGTTGTTGGGGTACTGACACTAGTTGATGTCGATTTTGATGTAGATGTACTTGTGCTACGTGATCTCGATAAGCTAGTTGACGTTGAAGTAGACACAGAGGTGGATACTGAAGTTGAATAACTTTTGCTGCCACTTGAATATGTCGTGGAAACCGATGTGGTTGGACTGCTTACACTAGTTGAGGTTGAAGTCGATACACTGGTGGACACCGATGTTGAGGTACTTGTGCTGGCACTGGAATACGTCGAGAAAACTGTGGTTGTTGGTGTGCTAACACTCTTTGAGGTTGGGGTTGATGTACTGCTACTCGCTGATGTCGTCACACTTGTTGACTTACTTGAACTCAAAGATGTTGATTTTGATGTTGATGGAGACGTGCTTGAGTTAACAAAATTAATTTAAAAGGAAATTGAGATGCATGATTGAAGTTAATACATATCAATTGCGGGTTTTTTCTCTGGGATGTCCTGAGAGAAGTAATCTTATGCAGCTTTTGTAACCTGACCAACTGTAAGCTCTGAAGTACCATTATATTGGTATACTTAACACATTCCACCCTAGTTTTGATTCCTCCCATGCCATCTGATTCTCCTTCTTTATCAAAAAAAACCGTGATCTGTCTTTGTATAATTCACTTGACTAAAGAAAAAGGTCTATGACACTTGCAAAGAGCCATTTTTCTAATTTAAATCCCGAAGAAGTTTAGTAAAAACAAAACTTTTGTTGCGTGTTTTCACTTGTCTTCAATCTCTCTAAAAAAATTCCACTTCTTAATCTAATTACCTGGAAGATGAGACAATTGATGTAGAGGATCTCGTCGGAGGTTTTAAACTCGGCGGCTTCCTACTTGATGTAGGTATTGAATACTGTACATTAGAGGACCGACTGTACGCAGACGACGGGAAAAAAGTGACTGCAGTCTTCTCAGAAACGGATTGATATGACGACGCTGACACTGTAGTGGACCGTGAGGTAGACACGCTGAAAGATATATACCATATTTTTAAACTTTGCCGACTTGAATTGCTAATAACAGCAATTTGAAGGATCGCAAGCACCTCTCATTCTTCCCAAACTTTCATAAACTAACCTTGTGCTGGTAGAGGTCAAGCTCGTACTAATCGAGATTGAAGTTGAAACACTGAAAATAATAAACAATAGGAATTTAGTTACACAAGGCCTTATTTGCACAAACACGATACAAACACGCTCACCCTCTCAAACTGATGAAAAAAACCATTTAATCATTACATATCAAGAATTGTGAGCAAACGCTGCGTTTAAATTAGCGCAACAAGAGCTCCAGCTCTTATGACCACAAACGTACAAAACAAAATTTTAATATTTAAGAAACCCATCTCGTAATATAAACATTAACAAACAAATCTCATGATCACTTTTTTGTCAAAGATAATTTCCTGAGACAAGGATAGTGCTCTGTCAAAAAGCGTAACACTAGACGCCTGGTTATTAGTGTCGGAAATTACCCCCACTCCTCTTTTTTGTAGCTTAATGACGCCAAGATAATTTCCAGGGACAAGGATTTCCTCGTAATATGTTACATTCAATACTTGACCAAAATCTCTAACAAGTTTCTATAAAAGTATCCGAAGGGCACAAAAAAAAACCGGTTCATCCTTTTACAACAACATAACATAAAATAACATAACAACAACATAACATAAAAAGTTTCCAATAAAATACCTAGTGGATGCCGAAGTCGACGTGGACGTGATAGTGCTCAGTGATCTCGACACACTGGTGGATACTGATGTTGATGTACTTGCGCTGGCACTCGACAAAGTAGTAGAAACTGACGTTGTAGGTGTGCTCACACTTGTTGATGTTGATGTGGACACGCTGGTGGATATTGATGTTGAAGTACTTGTGCTAGCACTTGACAATGTAGTGGAAACTGACGTTGTTGGCGTACTTACACTAGTTGAGGTGGAAGTAGACACACTCGTCGACACTGATGTCGAAGTACTCGTGCTTGCACTTGACAAGGTCTTGGACACCGATGTTGTTGGTGTACTTACACTTGTTGACGTTGATGTAGATACACTAGTGGATGCTGATGTTGAAGAACTTGTGGTCGCACTTGAGTATGTCGAAAAAACTGTAGTAGTTGGTGTGCTAAAACTTGCCGATGTTGATGTTGAGGTGCTTGTGCTAAGGGAAGCACTAATTGATGTTGAAGCAGAGGTTGAAGTTGATTTCGACTTACTTGCTGACTTTGAGGTAGACAAACTAGTTGAAACAGATGTTGAAGTACTTGTGCTGGCACTTGACAACGTAGTGGAAACTGATGTCGTTGGTGTACTCACACTTGTCGAGGTAGATGTAGATACACTACTAGACACTGATGTTGAAGTACTTGTGCTGGCACTTGACAATGTCGTGGAAACAGATGTTGTTGGTGTACTCACACTAGTTGTGGTGGATGTAGACACACTGGTCGACAGTGATGTTGAGGTACTTGTGCTGGCACTTGATAATGTAGTGGAAACTGACGTGAATGGTGTACTCACACTAGTCGAAGTGGATGTAGACACACTACTAGACACTGATGTTGAAGTACTTGTGCTGGCACTTGACAATGTAGTGGAAACGGACGTTGTTGGTGTACTCACACTAGTTGTGGTGGATGTAGACATACTAATCGTCAGTGATGTTGAGGTACTTGTACTTGCACTTGATACTGTAGTGGAAACCGACGTTGTTGGTGTACTCACACTAGTCGAAGTGGATGTAGACACACTACTAGACACTGATGTTGAAGTACTTGTGCTGGCACTTGACAATGTCGTGGAAACAGATGTTGTTGGTGTACTCACACTAGTTGTGGTGGATGTAGACACACTGGTCGACAGTGATGTTGAGGTACTTGTGCTGGCACTTGATAATGTAGTGGAAACTGACGTGAATGGTGTACTCACACTAGTCGAAGTGGATGTAGACACACTACTAGACACTGATGTTGAAGTACTTGTGCTGGCACTTGACAATGTCGTGGAAACAGATGTTGTTGGTGTACTCACACTAGTTGTGGTGGATGTAGACACACTGGTCGACAGTGATGTTGAGGTACTTGTGCTGGCACTTGATAATGTAGTGGAAACTGACGTGAATGGTGTACTCACACTAGTCGACGTTGATGTTGATACACTGGTGGACACTGAGGTTGAAGTACTTGTACTGGCAGTTGAATATGTCGGGAAAACTGTTGTAGTTGGTGTACTAATACTTGCCGATGTTGATGTTGAAATGCTTGTGCTAACAGAAGTCGAAACGCTAGTTGATTTTGAGGCAGAGGTTGAGATTGATGTCGACTTACTTGTTGACGTCGAGGTAGACACACTAGTAGACACTGATGTTGAAGTACTTGTGCTGGCACTTGACAATGAAGTGGAAACTGACGTTGTTGGTGTACTCACACTTGTGGAAGTGGATGTAGACACACTACTAGACACTGATGTTGAAGTACTTGTGCTGGCACTTGACAATGTCGTGGAAACAGATGTTGTAGGTGTACTCACACTAGTTGTGGTGGATGTAGACACACTAGTCGACAGTGATGTTGAGGTACTTGTGCTGGCACTTGATAATGTAGTGGAAACTGACGTGAATGGTGTACTCACACTAGTCGACGTTGATGTTGATACACTGGTGGACACTGAGGTTGAAGTACTTGTACTGGCAGTTGAGTATGTCGGGAAAACTGTTGTAGTTGGTGTACTAATACTTGCCGATGTTGATGTTGAAATGCTTGTGCTAACAGAAGTCGAAACACTAGTTGATGTTGAGGCAGAGATTGAGATTGATGTCGACTTACTTGTTGACGTCGAGGTAGACACACTAGTAGACACTGATGTTGAAGTACTTGTGCTGGCACTTGACAATGAAGTGGAAACTGACGTTGTTGGTGTACTCACACTTGTGGAAGTGGATGTAGACACACTAGTAGACACTGATGTTGAAGTACTTGTGCTGGCACTTGACAATGAAGTGGAAACTGACGTTGTTGGTGTACTCACACTTGTGGAAGTGGATGTAGACACACTACTAGACACTGATGTTGAAGTACTTGTGCTGGCACTTGACAATGTCGTGGAAACAGATGTTGTTGGTGTACTCACACTAGTTGTGGTGGATGTAGACACACTAGTCGACAGTGATGTTGAGGTACTTGTGCTGGCACTTGATAATGTAGTGGAAACTGACGTGAATGGTGTACTCACACTAGTCGACGTTGATGTTGATACACTGGTGGACACTGAGGTTGAAGTACTTGTGCTGGCAGTTGAGTATGTCGGGAAAACTGTTGTAGTTGGTGTACTAATACTTGCCGATGTTGATGTTGAAATGCTTGTGCTAACAGAAGTCGAAACGCTAGTTGATGTTGAGGCAGATGTTGAGATTGATGTCGACTTACTTGTTGACGTCAAGGTTGACACACTAGTAGACACTGATGTTGAAGTACTTGTGCTGGCACTTGACAATGAAGTGGAAACTGACGTTGTTGGTGTACTCACACTTGTGGAAGTGGATGTAGACACACTACTAGACACTGATGTTGAAGTACTTGTGCTGGCACTTGACAATGTCGTGGAAACAGATGTTGTTGGTGTACTCACACTGGTTGTGGTGGATGTAGACACACTAGTCGACAGTGATGTTGAGGTACTTGTGCTGGCACTTGAAAATGTAGTGGAAACTGACGTGAATGGTGTACTCACACTAGTCGACGTTGATGTTGATACACTGGTGGACACTGAGGTTGAAGTACTTGTGCTGGCAGTTGAGTATGTCGGGAAAACGGTTGTAGTTGGTGTACTAATACTTGCCGATGTTGATGTTGAAATGCTTGTGCTAACAGAAGTCGAAACACTAGTTGATGTTGAGGCAGAGGTTGAGATTGATGTCGACTTACTTGTTGACGTCGAGGTAGACACACTACTAGACACTGATGTTGAAGTACTTGTGCTGGCACTTGACAATGAAGTGGAAACTGACGTTGTTGGTGTACTCACACTTGTGGAAGTGGATGTAGACACACCACTAGACACTGATGTTGAAGTACTTGTGCTGGCACTTGACAATGTAGTGGAAACAGATGTTGGTGTACTCACACTAGTTGTGGTGGATATAGACACACTAGTCGACAATGATGTTGAGGTACTTGTGCTGGCACTTGAAAATGTAGTGGAAACTGACGTGAATGGTGTACTCACACTAGTCGATGTTGATGTTGATATACTGGTGGACACTGAGGTTGAAGTACTTGTGCTGGCAGTTGAGTATGTCGAGAAAACTGTTGTTGTTGGGGTACTAATACTTGCCGATATTGATGTTGAAATGCTTGTGCTGACAGAAGTCGAAACACTAGTTGATTTTGAAGCAGAGGTTGAGGTTGATGTCGACTTACTTGTTGACGTCGAGGTAGATGCACTAGTAGACACTGATGTTGAAGCACTTGGGCTGCCACTTGAATATGTCGTAGACACTGACGTTGTTGGTGTGCTTATACTTGTTGAGGTTGAAGTGGACACAGTGGTGGATACTGATGTTGAAGTACTTGTGCTGGGACTTGACAATGTAGTGGAAACTGAAGTTGATGGTGTACTTACACTAGTTGATGTTGAAGTAGACACACTAGTGGACATTGAAGTTGAAGTACTTAGACTTTTTGAAGTGGAGGTAGACTCACTAGCGGACACTGATGCTGAAGTACTTGTGCTGGCACTTAATGACGTGGTGGAAACTGACGTTGTTGGTGTACTAGTGCTTGTTGATGATGACGTTGTAATAGACGTGCTGGTGCTAACTGATGTAGATATGCTTGTTGAGGTTGAGGTTGACACACTGCTGGATAGTGATGACGAAGTACTGACACTTGTCGAGGTTGATGTGGAAGTACTTGTACTTAATGAAGTTGATACACTTGTGGAAACACTAGTCGACCTGCTTGAACTTCTAGAGGTTGAGCTTGAGCTTGAACTTATTGAGGTGCTTGTTGGAGTTGATATAGATTTACTGTTGAGTTAAAAGGTATTGAAATTAGAACGACAAGTAAAACTTAGTCAGTGAAAGTACCATTTAACGATATGGTCTGCGCTTTGAATCTTTTTTAATTCGCTTTATGCTTTTCGATGTTTTTCACGTCATTTCATTTGTTTATACTTAACAAAAACCTTTAAGAGTGTGCTTCATACTTTCCGGCTGAATTTATCTAAGGAGGGATGAAACAAGTGATTTGCGAGATGTTCATAACGCAGATTGACTTCAAGCCAAGAGGAGTAACGAGGAGGTTCCTCACTGCGCAACTTTTCTGAAATAGTCAAAAAGTGCGTTTTCCGACCATGCGATCAATCGCACGAATAGTCTAAATAGTTAAACTACAATTTTTGGCATCTTAGAGACGTTTCTTCATCGATCTAAAGCCTCGATTTCCCCTTTATTTCATAAACAATCCTTTTCCTCCCCGATGAATGTTGGTGGTTCTTTCCTCCTCTCCCCCTATCCTCCATCCCTCTGCCCTCTATCCCCAACCCCACCCTTCCTCTCTAAAGCTGACGGTAATGCTAATAACCTGGAAGATGAGACACTTGATGTAGAAGATGTCGTCGGAGGCTTCAAACTCGGCGGCTTCCTACTTGATGTAGGTATTGAATACTGTTCATTAGAGGACAAACTGTACGCAGACGAGGGGAACACAGTGGCTGTTGTTTTCTCTGAAAATCGTTGATATGACGAGTGTGGGGGAAATATCGCCTCGGACGTTGACTCGGTCGAAGACACATTAAAAACTGATTTTGATACACTTGCGCCGTAGGATGATTGACCTTGAGTGTATAGCGGTGAACTAAGAGATCGAAAGAGGGAATTCATATCTACATTCCCATCAACTGTTTGAGCTTAACTTCATAAATGAAAATTATTTTTAAAAAAAACTTCTGCATCTCACTTCTTTCTCCTATCATCTACAACAAACTAACTTAGTAATAGAGTAACAAAGCTTGCTCTTCCTCGCCACCATAACTACAAAGTGAAATATTACTATTACAGCTCCCATCATCAGCATCATTTTCACCATCAACTTCAATAGTCATCACCTTCATTTTAATCTTTGCTAGCATCAAACTTATCACCATCGTCACCGTCATCATTATCAAAACGACCTTATCGTGACGTTAACATAACAAACTGGATCGCATAACCTGAATATCCGTAAAATGGAAACTGATCAACACAACTGACTAAAACGAATTGAGTCTTACAGCCTGCAACACTAACCGAAAATTGACCAATCAAATACACAGTCAGATCCCACGAGCGCAACTCATAACAGTCGACAATAAACATATCTTCAAGTGACATTGTTCGAAACGTCAGTCAGTGTAACCAACAACAGCTCATTTACAATCTTCCTTCTTCCGTATTACCACAATGAAATATTACTCCTGCGTTCATTACCGTTTCCTAAATCTAATCTCTTATTTTGCCACCACCGCCACCGATAAACAACAACAACTTGGTCAGCAAATTCCCCCTTTATGATCACCTGCTGTATCCTTGACTAAGTGTGATCTGTTTCCCGTTTTGATCTGTTTACCGCACAGTGAAGGTTGAAAAGAAATCGAAAGGAGATTCCCGTCAGCTCAACTGAACACAGCGGTCAAACGTAGGGCATGTGCATATGCATTAATTTTGGTTAGCCGAGTGCGAATTGCCTATGCACATTTAAAAGAAAAACAAAAGGAGCCAGCCCCACCACGCAAAATTAACGTGAAAAAAATTGAAACGCAAAATATCACTGAAATGATGTGAAGCTAAATTCAAGGGAAAATTAAGATTGAACGCAAAGTTTGTTCAATTACGAATATTCTGCTGAGTTGTCAGTTTGGTTTGAGCTTTATCGACAAGGTTAAGAACTGTCAGTAACCGTCTTGTGTGGTTGTTATTAACTTCAGGAGTTAACTTGGTTCCGTTAGCATGAAGGTGTTGGACCGCCTTTTCATCGTTTAAACATTTGCACGTGCACAAACCTTTGACCGCTGTGCTGCTAAACTGACATTAGTCAGCCCGGGGCAGTGGATAAATTTGCATATCGAGGAATGCTATGCAATGAAAAAGGTGTCGATCTGTTTCTGGTTTTAATACTGGTAAAATACCCTACATAAAGCCTCCTTTTTGGGAATAATTGATATTTAGCCATAATAATATGTGTTGTGCCTACGGAATTTCCGTAGTTTCTGCAGAGAGTTCAAGCCCATTCTACAGCTCGGTGATTTTCCCACTCTCCAAGACAACAACGGTATTCGTCGCGAACTTCATGACGTTTTTTTCCGAAATACAAAATAAATTTAAATAAAACATATCTTTAATATTTAAAAAATTTATCTGCCTCATGCCAGCTAGAGGGCAAAAATCATTCAAAATCATTAAAAGTATCTTCAATTGATGTTTTTTCAACGTATTGTAAGATGTATTTTCATGTAAATCGTTCATTCAAAGGGTACCACAATAAACTTTAGATAACTATTCATACCTGGACAAGCTAGTAGATATCGACGTAGATATACTGGTTGGGGTAGACTTCGAGGTCAACGTTGACGTACTATGCATTAAAGAAAAATTACAACAATGTCAGAAGTTAAGCACTGACTTCTAATACTAACTAAATTCGCTCTATGCGGTTCATAAAACGTTCAGATTTAACGCAATAAATGCACCATGAACAGTTAGGCTCAGCAAAATCCATCAAGCGTTTAGATTCCTCTCATTACAGTCTTCAATATACGATTACAACTTGCAACGAGTGTTCAGAAAACACCCGTTAATCAAAACAGGTTACAAAAGGTGACGTGAAATGTAACTTTACGAGGCTGACTGGCGGAACTAATGTCATTAAGGCAAAGAAACAGGGATTTATTTCTGCATAGCTACCTGTCTTACGTTTTGCCAGAATTGGTAAACAAAGCAATTTATCTTAGAGGTACTATTTAAAATCATGCATGTAATCCAAAAACCAAAAGCAACAGACTGTTAAAAATTAATAGGAATGCAACTTCTCTGACTATTATCAAAAGTTTACATACTTGACACTGACATTTATTTTTCGCTAGTTTCTTGGTTTGAGTTTAAACGTTAAACTAAGCGACGTCAAATAAAAAAAGCTATAAAAAGATTGACTTTGGAGGGATTAATGAAATATTCACCTTAAGCTGCTAGGAATACCAGTTGAGACCAATGTTGATACACTCGTTGACACCGACGAAGTAGTGCTCACACTGGTTGAGGTAGAGGTAGACACACTGGTGGACACTGATGTAGAAGTACTTGTGCTTGTACTTGAGGATGTTGAGGTAGATGTGCTTGCACTCGAGGAACTTGAAATGCTTTGAATAAGTAAGTAAAAAAGGTGGAAAAAGTTACAGATGAGTACTATTTATTCTTCCTTTCTGAATTTTACATTTTCTCCTCTGTTGTTCCTTTTGTTTTTTAAGTAATTATGTAATGTGCCAAACATTTAGATGTTTTTAGTGATGCCCAATGCACGGGGCAGGTTCGCTTCTAACGCCTTCTTGTTATAGATAGAATAATTTTCTACAGTTTTATAGGAAAAGCCTAGATGCTAATTTGAGTGAGTGTAAGCGCCACAGGTAGCCCAGGTTGAGGCATTTCTCACAAACAGAATACATACCAAACTGTTAGAGGACAAGACCCCTTACAAAGGACAAGTCTAACGAATTTGTACATTTCTTTACAGACTTCCATTCACTGAAATTCGACTGCCTATCAAAAAATTAACTTGGTTTTACAGAAGTTAATGAAACTAAGAGGGACTGGAACTCTGTTTCGAAATGAATGCAATAACTTCTTAAAATTATGACTAGAGTAGCATAACAGTCCATGACAATTGTGTTCACCATCACACACCTGATGCTGCTTGTACTTGACACACTTGATGTGGAGAGCGTGACAGTGGATGAGCCAACGCAAGGCCTCTCGCACTCGCTTGTCTGATTAACACATTTCTTGCCATCGAAGAACGTTCCATTGGGACATGAACACCCTTCCACACGGGGTCCTCGGCAGCACCTTGCCCCCAGTTTTTCGCAATCCTTTGGAGTCTGCTCGCAAGTTGAAGGTAAACTAATGTTGGCAAGGTAACCACCAGTATTTTCACAGGGACGACAACATGGTAGTTCTGGAAATATATATATATGTAATAGTATGATAATAAGACTAGGAACTATGCTGAAGTTAAATAGAACAACAACAAGTCTTCAATATTGTGCCTATCATTCTAAAGTCTACATTTTTCAATAAATATTAACATAATAACTGCTCTTGATGTGCTGGATCATTGGGGAAAATTCACTCATTTCCATTTCTCTGTTTTTAACCTTCTTGAATGTTATCTATTTCGTTCCCCTTCTCCTGGATTTATTTACTCTTTGACCCCTTAGAGTGACAACTTCACCTTACAATATCTCCCCAAAATCACAGGTTAAGGTCACCAGAATAAAGGAAATGATCATCAACTAGTGAAGCTCTTGACTGTGAAACAAACTCTCCTTTTAAATACATTAGGAAATATGTAGAGGAGAGTAGGGGCAATATGCACACCGATGTTAGGTTGTAAAGGATTAAAAATGCTGCACGTAAGCTCTATAAACTCACCGCAAAAGCCTTCACGACGCCACGTGATTGAGATGCCCATCTGATTACAGGCTCGAACGTAAGTTGCTATCGCTGAACAGAAGCATGCGCAATCCCCTCCTTTGTTGCAGAGGCAAGACTCGTGCTTACAGGCCTGGAAGTAAGGCTCAGGGTCCACAGTATCGTGGCATGCTTTGAAGTTGGCATTTCTCTTGATCTCGTTGCAACCTTAAAAAACAAAGCGATTGTCTTTGTAGATCTATTTTCACAATTTTTAAACGAGAAGTAGGACGCGTTTGACATAATTTGTTAAGTCAATACATAGCCCGGTCCCCGATTTAGTTCTCTGTGACACGGTTGTTGAGCATCGTACCGTGAGGGCCGTGGATATGACGTTCGATTCTTTGTCAGGCAAAGATTTCATTTCATCCCTTTGTCCCACCCTCATGAAAAATAAACACCCTCTGTAAGTACTAAGCGCTTTCTAATTTTATTTCGTATTTTTTACGCGTTTTTCCTTTTCCACACCTCTTTGTTCATGTTTTTTGTTGAGCTTCTTAGCGTGTTTCTTCGTCAGTTACACCTTTTCGCACGTTTCTCATACCGCACGTTATTTGGCAGTCTTGTATTAAAGCCATTTCCTTTACGCATAATGAATTTTCGAGACAGTTTACCTGAAGTCGCGCCTGGCGAGGTTCTCTATTATAGAAGTCGATTTTGCAGTTATATTGGGCGTGATCAATGTAAGTATTTCTTTTTATCGTTTCGCTTTGTTTTCATTCGCCTTTTGTTTAAAGCTTGTTTATCTTAATTAGTTAACTTGCTCTTATTTATGTTTTTAGTTTCAACCCACCACTACTACTGCAAACTAATAAAACGAGCTAGTGACATCCATAGTTTAATGCTTAGTTCATTTAAAGACAATTTATGTCAGGAAAACAGTATGGGTACTCTTTGGAATCTAAAAACGCGCCAGAAGTTAATTTATGCATTTGCTTTCCAATGGAAGATGGAAAATTATATTGTTTCCGAATCTTATTTCTTCGTGAAAAGACTTAAGCTCAATTCTGGCGCTCGCTACCGAAACAAATTCAATTGCTGATATTACTAATTACCTTTCTCGGCCCAGCCTTGGCGAGATGGATTTGACAAACAAGGATCAAGAGACACTGGACGGGGGCAGTCATCGTCATCTTTCCAATCATAACCAAACTCAACGTCATCATTTGCCGTGACATTATCGCGAAGCCGCAGGTCATCCTGAACGAGTCCGTTGAAGTTGCCACACAGACCAGAAAGCTTGCCAGCCTTCCTATAGGCTGGATTGGGCGTAATGTATACCCGGGAACCTTGGTCAAATCGAACCTATAGAGACAGTTTTTAGATATCTTTAGTTTAAGAATTTTCTGTAATCAAAGACCCTATCTCCCCATAAGACTCTTCCGACTTTGCTGTTGTCACCACAATGCAAGGAATTCGTCACTTACGAACCTTTAGCTCAGATGGAAGAAGAGTCTATCGAAGGAAGCTTCTATAAATTTCTAACAAGTTACACATACTTTAAAAATGGACACATGTAGAATGACATGTTGAAGGTAAATTATAGAAACTTAGCCCGGACGAAGGAAGAAAATGGAGTAGAGCACAAATAACGTGGAAGAGGATTACAGGGAGTAAGCGCCAGGAGATGAGATAGCAATGGGGAAAAGCCGTACCTCAGATGTTTGGAAATAACTAGAAGAAATAAAAACTTATTTCGTTAAGTGTCTTACATGTTCTTAACGCGTGAAAAGGAAGAGTGTACGTGAGTTTTAGCTTTGAAAAACACTCAAAAAAGGCATATAATTTTCAATTCAGACAACAGAGGAGTGGGAGGAAGACTAACGGAAATTGAGAAATTGAAAGGGACTGCGAGATATTCGTTTCAATTTTATCACCATAACACGATCAAACCAATTGAGAGAATCCAAGACTCCAAACTTCCCGCCAACAAAACGAGCAGAGAATCACCTTCTTGCGAAAAAATCATCCTCTTACCTCAAATTTAACGAAGAAAGGGTTATTTTTCTCGTAAATACGAGCGATAAGGAACAACCCCACGTGAAAAATCTCTACATTAGGAAGGTCTGACATCATCCGGCACGGCTCGGGATATTGTCCGGGTTTGTAAGTTTTTGTAGTCGGATTTTGAATAATGCTAAATTCCTTTTGGAACAACTCCACAGTTGCTCCTCCCTCTAATTTAATTTCAACTCGTTTGCACATCTGCAACTCCAGTGAATCCCTACAAGAAGTAAGCAACACTTAAATCATCTTAGGTTTTGAATAAGAGATCAATTCGACCGTCATTGAATGTCAAAAACCTAACACAGGGTAGTCAAAACAGCCATTCAGACCAAAGGCAAACGTGACAAAAGACCAATGAGAATTCTTATTAAAAATACAGGCAAATTGCTTAAAACGCGGGAAAATGCGGGTGACCAAGTTACGATTGGCTTTACTTTTGCATCTGATTCGTTGATGCATGACGTAAATTTTCTGGACCAATCACAAAACAAGGTGAAATAAACTTCACTAATCCGGGACTGCTTTCGATAATTGATTGAGAATTGGTTTTAGGATCTAACCTGATTGCCTAATTCTTTCGCTCCTTTCTGGCCCCTTATGGCTGAGTGCATCAAGATTTAACTAGCACGATACAACTAAGAGTTTGGGCCTCCCTATGAACGAGATGTTTGTCCATCACAGTCAACCTCTTGTTCCCTCCCACCCCCCAATAATGATTGCTGGTAAAATATTCTTACTCCTGGGTGGAGTGAGGCAGTATGAGAGTAGAGTATCATGCCACCATCTTGGTCTGGGAAACGCACCTAAATATTGTGTATTACACAACAGCGAATACGATAATAGGACGGAAAATATCACAATGAGTGAATGAGGGCCGAAAGGCCATACCTGCATGGTTCGTTCTTGACAGAGATTTCGACAGTATCTTCTTTCATCATGGTAAACTTGCAGCTCTCCTGATGAAACTTGATCCATCTTCCATCAAATGATCGATAATGATCCTGACCCGTTGCGGCGCACTCGTATTCCGGCGACGGATTGATCATGTTGTCAGAGATCCATTCACGAGCGCCGTTGCAAGTTCTAGTGAGTTTAAAAAAATCAAGAAATTAACGCGTTAATAGTCTCATTATCCAGAAACTAGAACATAAGCGCACAAAACACTAAGCTGCATTTAAGAAACTCCGTCGCGGTCTGTGATTTCCGATAATTCCTGGCTAACTTGGTTTCACTTCCTTTAGTCTTAACGCGTTGGTAATTGTCCACCCTAGAAGCCAGTTATGTTGAGGTTGTGTTCTATTGAAAAGCAATTCCCTGGGCTGCTAATTAATGATTAAATACCGTCATTGCAGGACTCATAATGCGAGGGATTCTTACTTAACAAAACACAAGCATCACAGCGGAGCAGCCACAAAGTCACATTGCTGGCGAAAGGAGCTTATCTGTAACATGCATAATATCCAATTATCTCTTAAACTATGATATTCAATAATATGCTACAGAAAAAACGTTATAAAAGAAAATTTATCATATCATAGTTGTTTTGCATTAACCTTAAGTTACTCGCGGGAATGACAAGTGCATAAGTAGGTGTCAAAAGGGAAACTGTTTAGTGTACAAGGCTGGCTGCAAAACCTTTTTTTACGATGCCCCCTCCCCACGGGAAAAATCTAGTTATTAATACCTTTTGATAAAAGTTTCTTTGCTACGTCAGTTTTAATCCTTTTTCATCTATTTTTGAATAAGATAACAATACAAGACAAAGAAAACTTAAGATAACACAACTTTGAAATACTTAAACAGAGAACGTTTCAAACACTTCAAAGTTGTATTCTTTTTCGTTTTTATAGTACACATACTTTGAGCAATCAACTGGGTTGGTTTCACCCTTCTGGTAAATCTTGTTGTTGTGTTTACAGCCACACTGATTCTTTTCCACACATGTTCCGTTCTCAAGGAGCAGTTGATCACCAGGACAGAAACATCCCCGCTTACACCGGGACTGTCGTGAGATGTCACTCATCAGGTAATTGTCGCATGTAAGACCGCAGTCTGAGTACACCTTTCCTTCCTTAGCGCACATTTCTACGAAAAAAAAAAATTGAAAAAAATTGCGATTATTCAAATAGGGGTCGAAATAGAAATACTTTAAAAATGTTAAAACAGTAGCTTATAGTAAGTAATTATTGGTTGAGGTGGAGCATTGAGCCGAAGGCTGAGGCAGATAACACAGGCAGAATTATGTCAAGAAAGATGATCGTGGTTAAAAAGGCAATTAAAGTAGCTATGAAGACAAAAAGATATAGTTTAATTACAACTCGGTGTAAAGCGAAATATGTTTTTTCGTCTTATGAGCGCGGGACAGAGAGAAAATTTTGAGTCCCCGAGAAAGAGTCCAACCTCAACCTTAGACCCCCCATGTATGTTGAATTAAACGAATGCGTGTGAAAAATCTGGCCACAAGTTTTAAAAATTTGAAGTACTTACTATCACAGTCGTCATCTGTACACTCCCACTGTCCACCTCCTTTGCAAGTGCTAACAGCAAAAATATATTAAAAATACAGATCAAGTATTACGTCCTAAAATCTTTGCCTATTGATTTATCACTACTTTATCTTATACTAGCTTCCAAAGCGCCTGCGCAGGCTACTCGTCTTTGATGGGAAGCTAGTCCATCATATGTGCTGGTATCCAGGCCCTTCCCGACACAGAATTCCCTCAGGTTTCTCTGACAGTTTGCAAATACTCATGCCCACTCCTGGGTGAAGTAAGACCCGATGAATGTTAGATGTCCTATCTTAAAAAAACAGTATGACCCAGCCAGGACGCAAGCCCGAACCTTTGAATATGGATTAAAATGCAAAAACCAAAGGGGCAACGAATCTCCTTCATAAAAAAGAATCATATTGATCTATTCACTTTTGAAACGATAAGTGCGCTGAACACAGCTTTTCAAGTAAAATTTGCAAACACAAAATTCCGACTCTGAACTTTTAACTTCATCATTCTGAGAAAGTAACGCGGTGATCGCACTCCTCTACTTCCTTCCTGCAAATCTTGGACATTTCACAGTACTCAGATGACTTCATTAGCGTACAAACGTTAACCTTAAAACCAAAACAATAACAATTAAACGTACCAAGTGTTGCATTGGACAAATCGTGTGGCTCCCTTCTCGTACTCTTTCCCTTCAAAGTAACAAGGACATTCCTCCTTTAGCACGCATTTATTGCTCCTCAGAACCTGATCCTCATTTTTACAGTAGCAAGCTTCTACGCAGCCACGTCTGGAAAAAATTGCAAATGTCAGGGTAGCTTACATTAGGAGTGTACGACGGTTATAGAGGTTCGAGGGTTTCCAACAAACGTCTGACACAGTGGAAATTAATGGGTGATTATAGTATTTTCTGTAAGAAGCTTCCGGGCGCTCATTCGAAATTTCGGGTAAAAGGAGGGATTGGAGGAGGTTATTGGAAGGAGGGAGCCTTATCGAGGGGGCGCGTATTAAGAAACCTTTGATTCAGCTGTAGTTGCGGCTTAAAAAGTTATAAATATAGTTGAAAGTGAGGGAGGGGGGGCGCCTGTTTAATATATTGACCTAGGAGGGGGTTTTTATAACTGTGTCAGTATGTGTTGAGGGACAAAGTGACATACTACGAGTCCTTTAGCAAGGTACTTTTATTACTTCATCATATTAGTTACTTCAACGTCTTAAGTTTCCTATCGGGTTGAAAGAGTTAGTAGAAGTGTACAAATGACATTACCTCCTACAATCTCCGTCTTGGTCGGGATTTAGATCCTCGCAAGTCTGAGGACAAGCTAATGAGCCGTTGTTATGTCTATGACATTGCTCAAGCTTCATGTCTGCACCGCACTGGTAATCTAGAACATCATTTTGTGCTTTGTTTAGTAGATAAACAAAATTTGTGATGCAAAGAAATTTTTAAGGTAAGGGTTGACAGGTACAGCAAGAACTCAGACATATAAAAGAAGTGTTTAACTCTTTTGGGAACATGATATTGAGTGGGATTTTCTCATGATCTAATATATCAAAGAAAACTAAAGTAGAACTCCAATTTTTTAACCTCTAAGGAGAGAAAAATTGCGGTTTCATTTTGTGGAGGGCGAAAAAAGTTCGGAGTAAAGCAACTGTGTTTGAGTACGGGAAGCAATTCCAGTTTTGGTTGTTAATATCTGCAGTCTACAGAAAACCGGGGTTCGATAAATTGGGAGTCTACTGAGTATACATGTGTACCTGTGCATCTGGATACGGCGTTTATCCGTCGTCTCTTGAGCGTTTTCGTTGCTCATTTTAGAAAAATATGTTGTGCTTTTTCCATTAAGTTTGGTTATTTGAAATACACCGAGAACTCTAGATTTCGTGTGACATGCATCCTATAAAACCCACCTTCCGCGCAGCTGGAAACTAAGTTTCTCCATCCGTTCAAATCAATCCCCTTGTCCGCACAGGCCTTTGCATACCCTGCTATGACTTTACACAGGCATCCCTTGCATCGACATCCATCTTGAACACACTTTTCATAGTACTCCAACACACTCACCTCGCTGTGACAGGCAGCGAACGGAAGGGAAGTATTTTTTAATTTGAAACACTGATCAAGAGTCCACTGTTTGTTTTGTTGATAAATATTGCAGTAGTTAATCGAGCTTACCACGCTCTCTGTCTCGCATTTTTCATCGGAGAGATCTGGGATCAGCCATTCCTTGGCGAATTCGTCGATGGACACTATGTCGTCATTACTGCGCATGTGGAAGTCATCCTCTTTCATATCATTGAATGTACCACAAAGACCACATGTTTGGTCTTTTAGCGTCGAGTTCACGGTCAAATAAATGTTGTAGCCAGTCCAGTGGATAGAAAATGCCACTCCATTCTTTAAGATAAACATGAAATTGAAAAAGCGAATGAAAAGGAAGACAATACGACACTTGTTTTCGTGATCAACCCCGTTTGTTTTCCCGTTAAATATGATTTACATTCAGAACTTGTGATGGCAATGGCCCAAGTTTACATATGAAAAGGAAACAATATTTTATATCATCCCCTTAATCTCACGTAATAGAATTTTGCAAAGAGGAAAGTGGGACCTGAAGGACTTGATCTCTTAGGATCCATGACCAAACGAAATCATTGAGACGCGGACATTCTCTTCGAGCAATTTGGATAAGTTTAAAACTTTTGCTTGTTTCCTGAAGCCCAGCTCATCGATACCTACCCCAAGGTTGACACGAACAAAAATGTTTCGGTCACCAAGAAATTCGACATCCATCTTCTCGGCGGAGTAATCCGTTTTGACACTCGTCACGCTGCCACTTTGAGTCTCGATGGAAGCAGTCGGCTTACTGGTACCATCCTCGACGTCCAAAATCAAGAAAGGTTGGCCAGTGACATTCACTAGCACTTCCCGTTTACAATTTGCGTACATTGCTGTGCAGTTCCTGTTACGAATGGTAATGGAGTAACCCCGGCCTACTCCATTAGGCATGTGACACTGCTCTGACATTACATACGAGCATTCCTTCAAATGCATGGTGTACGTCTTGCCGTCAAAAGTTGTGACGTGAGGGTCGCCAATGACGGAGCAAGTTCCTAAGAGGCAAAAAAATTCATTTTTCACATTCGTGCAATGGGAGAGAACGCTGTCGAAAACAGTCCACGTAAAAGAGGTCTCCACCGGCTGATTTTGGGGGTTGAATAAAGTTAGGCTTTTGCCTAGTCCCTCTTCTGAATCTTGCACTGCGAACTGCAATCATGCTTGAGAGTCGCGATCAGTTAAGTTTTAAGAAGCTATGTGATGATCTGTGCATCAGAAAAATTTGACCCCAATTTCGGAAATTGAAATATTTGTTAATCTTCTGAAAACTTACATGTCCTTGTCCCTTCTATGTTTTTGTTTTTGCTTTTTTTTTGGGGGGGGGAGTTTTGCCTTTATTCGTTTCTTTGTTTTTCGCACACAAAAAAAGGCTTTTGAGATCTGAATTTGGAGACTGCGAGTAGCTGACATTGCAGCTAAACTAGTGGAACTCTATTGCATATTCATTTTCATACTTGAATCCACTTAAGCAGCAGTTCTGCTTTCCTTCGCATATCATGTAGTTGTAAATAAATGCAGAGTGCGTTATTGTTCACAAAACCTGTAGCACCATATTTAACTGTTTTTTCAATCTAACGAACCTAGGTCCAAATATAAAATCGCGACTTAATTAAAAAGATTCTCTTCAATCGGCCCATTAGTCATTCATTTATTTAGTAAATCGCTTACTGTATTTATTTTTCAATTCATGTTTTTTTAACGGAGGCAGCACTTTGCTACATGACACCAAAGGTTTACAAATTACATGGTTCCTCTTAGGAACAGGAATTTTCTGAGCAGTTTACCTTCAAGCGGCTTGTAAATTCAGCCGCTATTTGAAAGGCCCTAATACGGATGTATGAAATGAGTTTGAATAGTACAGTGGGGAAAAAATAAATAAGTTTTAAAATATCTTAATCAATTATTCAGCAAATGGGAAAACAAGCTTACAGATGAACCACTGAGCTAAATTCATTTAAGACCTACCTGGACAGGGCTTCTTTGAACACAACCACTCTCCACCGTTACAAGTACTAAAAATAGACAGTTTAAATTCATCAATTTTGTGAATCAATTTGATGGCCCAAGCTGTAATTGTTCTAAAAGTGCTCTTATTTCCAGGCAACAATGTTTGGAATACAAAATTGTCGATGGGCCAAAGTTATGGGAACTAGGCCTTAGCAAAAAATCTCCGTAACAAATGAGGATAACTTCCGAAAACAACTTCCGAAAAAAAACAAAACAAAAAAAAAAAGACAAATTTGATAAACGGCTCGATTACCATTTATCCAAATGCCATTTGTATCAAATCGCTACTTAACAATTTTTTCCCGATACTCAAGAACTTTTTTTGTTTATTCCTTGTTTCTTTCAGGTTATTTACAGTTAAAGGCCGTTTGATGTCTCTTGTGTACTATTTGAAGACTTCTTCATCGATCGACATCATCACTATTCACCAAAGTGGAGGTGGCTTCAGAGCGACATTGAGATGACTAGTTGTTCTAGAATATATTAAAAGTGAAATGATATAGCACAAAAAGATGATTTCAACTCATTTATTCCTACAACGATTACAAAACTTTCGGGCAAGTTACTTGGAGCTGAATAGCAAAGGATATTCGGAGTTTGAGTAGCCAATCAGAGCGCACCTTAAACGCTATCTACCGTTTTATTTTACACTAATATGAAGGGTCAAAGAAGTGATGTTCGGGCCTTGCCGAGCCTGCTTCATAATAGGTAAACCTACAGTTGTGCATCCATTTATACTTAGCTGAAACAAGCTAATTACTGTGACAGAAAGCTGAGAGCGTCAGATTCAATTCACGAGCAAAAGATCAAACAAATTCAAGAGAATGTACCCTGATAATAATCGCGAGCAATTTCACTTGTCAGAGACTCACCATGTTTCACAAGGTTCCACTCTTCGCGCTCCATTAGGGTAGACTACTTTTCGATACATACAGGAGCACTTGCTTTTTTCAACACAAACATTGCCGTCCAGCCACTTTCCTTCAGGGCAATGACATCCGTCAGTGCAGGGCGAATTACAACCGGCATTTTTGCTGTTGAGATTTCGGCAATTCAGTGGGCACGACGATCCACATTCATTGTACACGAATCCAGCTGGGCACGTGATTGCTATGGAAAAACCGAGATTCTTTCTTCAGGAATAAGCTTTTACAACTTTCAAGGGTCTTGCAAACTTGAATTTAACAAATTATTTGCATTCACTTTGACAGGAGAAGGATTTTTCGAGAGCTGTCTCGATCACAAACGGGTTTTCAAGGAGACTTCGCAGGAACTAAGACACGACATCTTAAAAATTAGCCTTTTTTAGCGGGCGCCGATATTTTGATCAGTTTTACCTTTTTTATCCCTCGCATCTTTGTTCGTAAGTGGTTCCTCCTTGCCCACTTTACGTTTTCTATCTTGCCGAACGAATAGTCTCCATGTTACAAGGCGCCAAATACTACTATAAAAATATAGCGTGAGCGCTCAGTAAATTTTTTTCGATTCTATCGCATCCAAGCGATAATTGTTTTAACCCTTTACCTCCCGTAGGTGACCAAGAAAGACAATTATGGGATTACTAATTGATCCCAAACCAAATTCTCCAAACTAACATGATGATAATCGTTTGGCAGACAGTAAGGAGAGTTACAAATGAGATCTTGGGAGTTAAAGGGTTAAACAATAAAATACGATCGTGATCATCAGACAAATTACAAAAATCTCTCGTCAGCTTTTCTCCTCACTATTCTGCGAGAAGAAACTGTGTACTACAAATTATTTGAACCCACTAGTGTAGTCAGACGTCACAAAAAGCAAAACCAGTTTTCAGGACAATACGATCATAAGATTTTACTTCCCTAATCTAACCATACTACCATTCCCAGATAGCGTTTTTCTGTTGTTTAAATTAAGTTCCAGTCACCTTTCACGGTAGTTTTTAGTTGCATTCCCGAAGTAGATTTCAATATTTTTAGGGGGGTCGTTTTGCTCAGACCAATAAGATCGTTTACTTACGACAACTATTCGGCGTCCTCCATCCTTTGACCGACGTACGGTGGAACCATGCGCAAACACGGGCGTAGAGGGCGAACGAGTCGCATTTCGCTTCGTCCCAGAATTGCTTGCTAGTTTCGTACAAGTCCGACATGCACACTCCCATAAAAGGTCGGTAATCGGTAGAATTATGGCACGGCCCGAAAGGGCCGAACATGTCCCCCAACAAACTACACTTTTCCTCGATTTCGCGTATGTCACTAGCGGTTCTATTGGGGGGCTTGCTATTCTGACTGGTTCCGCAACTGACGTCCTGTTTGAAGCTGTCCGCGAAGTCTTTGATATCCTCTTTCCCCCTTACATTGCCTTCGATGTCAGTAAAGTCGTTCGTACTGTTCGCGTCAAAAAGACCGCACAGACCCACCAACTTATGCTCCTTAGAGTGCTTATAGCTATCCGGAACTTTGATAATGACATCTTGTACACCGTCCCACAGAATGTTGATGTGATCTTGCGATTTCACCAAAACATAACGACCGCTCTGTAAAAGGAAAAAAAAGGAGGCTGTTTCAGCAACAGAGCGAAAATTAAGTACAAGGGCAACTTACTGCAGTAAGAATGACTTTTTGAAAAAAAATCTAAATATACTCTTGAAGCTGAAAAGACTGTAATAAAAAAAAAGTTGGTTAACGCATTCACTTTTATATTAAAGCGGCCATCACTTTAGGTGAACCCTGTGACAGAAATCACCGAAATTGGAAACTCTAGTGACAATCTTCAGTAAATCAAGCAATCACGATCAAAACCAGAATCGACACATACATAGCGAGGAAAACGAAAAAACAGTAGCATCATTCGTACTACAACAAACATTAACAACCACAATCCTTTTTCGACTGCACCCACCTTTTTGACATAAGGCCACGAATCCGTATATGGAAGATCAACCGGTTTATCATTGACTTTCACGATAAACGTAGTGTTGGTCTTAGCTCCAAGATATACTTTCGCACCATCTAAAATCAAGTCCAGAGATTTCTGACAAGGATAAATCATTTCGCAACCCGAATTCCCGTTCAGGACCACCTTAAACTCCTCCGGATTTTCTTTGTCCAAGACAAGCATTTGTGAACAATTTTCCTGAAAGAATCTGTAGGGCGTGTTATCAAACGTGTTGAAATGATCTCTCCCAGTGACAAAGCAAGTTCCAGTTGCTGAAAAAATATGGACATAGAAACCATGAGAGCTATTAAAGACATACCTGTTATTCAACAAACGTAATGTCATGATGTTACAAGTATTAACCAAGTTTCTTTATTTTTATGGACTAAGGTGTAGTCGACGTTCCAAAAAAAACCCCACAATGAAACATACCAATAATCATTACTTGGAAATCGTATTCATTCAATATGATGAGAGAAACTGTTGGGTTAGCTACGAACGTCGAAAAGAAACCGAGAGAACGGAATGCATAAAAAAGCGCTTTGAAGAATTAAAAAATAGCTCACGGCCAACAGTCTCTGAGCAATAGGAGTTGGTGATAAGTCTTGCGAGAACAAAGCGAAAATTGTAGCTAGGGGTTTAAAAGACTTTTCCCGAAGGCGGCCACAATTGGGGTAATAGGTGGCCGTGCCGGGAAAGTGGCCACGAGGCGGACTCCAAACACGAGAGCCTGCTGCTAAACAGACTGTGCTGAGAGGTTTTATAGGTGGCACCCATAACTTGCTATTCATTGAAATCGTACCCTACGGGTAGGTGAAAGGCAGGTAGGTACCTGGCAGTTCACTTCTACTTTAAAACCCGTGTTATGACCCTGAAAGCATTGGGGCGATTTGCGTAGCTGGAAATAATCATCTGGGTGGTGACAGCAAATCAGAACTTTGCACTCAACAAATGAAGACAAAAGTACAAGGGCCGAAAGCCCATAAGGTAATCACAGGTGCACCAGAGCGTGATAGAATTTAAACTTGTAAATAATGGTGCCTTCTATTAGTTATCAAAGACTGTAAACAAATTTGAATAAGTGGCATTGGTGCACAAGGTTTACCATTTGGTAGAATGACTCACATCATGTCAAGCCACTGAAAAGTAGTTTGAATTACTGAAGCGTGTGACAAAATTAATCCCAGCAATAGCCTAAGCATCGTTGCCATTTAGCAGTTGAAACTTACAGAAATTACGTTTAGGATAATTACTCAAAAAAGGTAAACTTACTGTTTATGAATGGCAATTTTGAAGCAGTTCCTGTAGAGATAAATTATAAAATATTGTAAGAAAAATATGAGCAATGGCACAAGAACTGATGGTTAAAAGCAAATATAAAGTAAAACAGTGGAGCAAAAACAAGAAAATGCAACAACCGCATGCGCAAACAAACTTTAACAGCAACATCTAGCACAAACATATAGACAGAGGAAATGGAGGGAATATACAAACGATTTCCATCACATAAGGGGTAAATACAATGATATGAGACAGAAGAATACACGTTTATTTGCAGTGTCTCTACTGCTGGCGGAGTCATTCGAACACGATCAACCACTCACATTACATAAAACAGACAAGGATTCCAAATAAATTTATTCCTTTGACTAAAGACTTTAAAAGTTTCAATAATTTTCTTCGTATTTTTGAAACGAAAATTAATGATGAAAAGAGGTGAGAATCATATGTAGAACTACTCACGGATGCATTTGTCCTCACAGCTCTTCATGCTACCAAAGTTATTCGCATTTCCTAGACAGCCAAGTGTCGAGAAATTCTTGCACGTATTAGACTCAGCGTCGTAGTAAACCGACTGGTTTCCACGCGGAATTCTGCTTTTTGAATATCCCGAACTCTCAGGATCCCAAATCTTTCTACATACCTCATCTGTTTCGTCGGGAACTGCCAAAAAAAGGAAAGGAATGAATATTTATAACCTTGGTAACTACCCTTTATAAGAGCCTTTTTTTTCCGATATAGGATTTTCGGGTACGTGCGCACAGTACATTATGGTTGACTAAGATCCTTTAAGTGTGTTCCGAGAATTAAGTTAGATAGCATCACTGACTGTTTCACTCCTTATGTCGATGGGAAGCAATCATACAACTTACGGCAGTATTTCTCGCATTCAATTTGATTGAATAATGTCTTTAATGAAGGGCACTGATTATTGACTTCCTCAAGGTATTTCAAACACGCTTTTTGGGTTGCAGCATCGGTCTTCCAGCCCAGAGCATCTGCGTCACTCAAGGCAAAAGTTTCGGCGAGAAAGTAGGAGCTTGCACCTTCGTCTACGTCCATCTCACAGGGATTCACTATAAGAAATTAACAAAAGACAACTTAAAGATTTAAAGATTCAAAACTGTAGTAAAAAAATAGTGCAATGTTATATGAAGCTGAATTGAGGATCGAACTTTAACCAGGTAGGTACAAACATGCCTATCGAAATAAACGAGTTTCTTGCACTTCAACCAGTTTTCCAGATTTCAATTTGATTTCCCATTGGCTAATGATGGTGTAAACCTTTCTTCGGATTGGCCGTTGTGATTACAATGGATTGTTTTCTCGACACTCAATTGAAAACCGTTCTATTTGGGTATGTCCGTAGGTACCTGGAGACAGATAGGTAGGTTTAGGAAATTGGTGGATAAGTAGGTAAAGAGGTAAGACAGTGGGTAGGCAAGTAAGTGGATAGGAAGGAATTTACTCCCTTCAGAATAAATATCAGGAGGTTCTGTCCCACGGGCGTCTTTTGGAATCGTATTCCTATATCTATACGGGAGAATCCCACTAGAGAACTGTTTAAAGGATCACTTTACATGAATAACTTTTCTTAGTATCATTTACTGTCAAACTTAAAGCTTGCACGATTTATTTATCTGTTGTTTAAGGTGTGATTCCTCTTCTCTTTCCTCATATTTGTATTGTTTGTTTAAATATGGAAAAATTTAATTTAACTGAAAAGGCGTCTTATGAGCTAAGTCTATGATGCCCTTCTCCATTCTCTCTTCCTTTAATCATTAAAAAGGCTTGTAAAGGAGGGTGGGTGGGTGAGTGATGGGGTGGAATGGTAACGAGGTAGATGTGTGGGTAACTTACCTTGGTCACATGCGGCACCGAAGTATCCCTGCTTGCATGAACACTTCATTTTACCCTCAGCGACGTTATAGGCGCAAATTCCGCCAACACCACAATCAGGATTACAATATGCTAGTTGAAAAACAATAGTGTAGTGTTACCGAAAGAAAACAAAAAAAATTGTGCCTTGTTTGACCCAAAAGTTTTAGAATTAGAACGGAGTCAGACGGAACGGAAAACAACTGAGGCACCCTGCTGAGAAGAATTTGGTTAAGATTTTTTGTAAGGCGAAATACCGGGTTCAAGTCTCATAACTTCATGGATATTGTGGGCTTTGCATTTTCTCTTTACATACTCTCCTGAAGGTTTCACCCCGCTTGACTTTTTAAATAAATAAGCCACATCTAGCGTAACAAAAAGTAATCTTTGATTTCACATCTGTAATGAAAGTTTCACTTACACGCCTCGCAGTTAGTTTTGTCGTTATATCCATTTGGGCAAATACATTTGTTTGGTTGGCTTCCGCAGGTTCCCCCGTTCTTACAGTACGGAATACAAGTAGCTGCCAGGTGAAACGTACAAAGAAATTAGTCAACTAAAATTATAAAAGAAAGGCATAAGGCATAAATGGTTGTCTCTTATAATATAATAGTAGAAGTTGAAAGTTGACAAATATAATTACAACATGAAGCATTGGAATTTCTGTGCTCTAAAACAGTTAAAGCACCTTGTGGAACATCTAATATTTTGCCTAAAGGGGGAAAGTTTCTTAAGAAACTGAAATGCTACGTCGGTGGGAGAGTATAACAGAGTAATTTGGTATTGTCAACTGAGTTGATAACGTAAATTGGCCACCGTAAAGAGTTTAAAAGCCAATATACATACTACCTGTCTGTTTCACCCCTTGTTGTTTTTTTGTTTGTTTGTTTGTTTATTTATTTCCTTCTTACACGACCTAACCAGCCACAAGTCCCGTAAGGCTCAGTGGTGTAGCATCCGAGGTACTAATCGGAAGGTCGTAAGTTCAACTCCGATTGGGAGCACTCAGTGTTCTTTTTCAGCGACTATGCCTGTGTCATTTACTGAATAACATCATCTTTCACTTACATACATGTCTTCGCTCGTTTGTTTGTTATGGGATCAAAAACGAAACCTTTAAAATTCCTCTAATAAAGATCAGCAAAGAATAAATAAAAAATTTTTGTCTTACCTTTGGTACAAAGTTCTCCTGCCCAGCCATTAATACAAACACATGTATCGTTCACACATGCTGCCCCATTTGCACAGACCTTCGTACACGCAACTGTGAAAGGAAGTTTTACACTGAATCTTTATAAACTGGTTTAACTAAACTTTACAATGTCAAAAGAAATAAAATGCATTTTAATTGAAGAAAAAACCTTAAAATATTACGACTGAAAACTAAAAATAACACGACTAAAAATATCCACTACAAGATGCTCAAGGGAGATTAGGAGATAAAGTTATTTCCATGATAACTACATATATATGAACGCGGTTGAAGTAAACACCAAAATTTAACCTGAGAGCATGTTTCACAGAGTCTGGCTACGAAAGGAAGCTGTTCTTAGTTTTTCCTTCGATAAAAGGCGAGTGCTTCTGACGTTCTTCACAGCTTAAGATTGAAATACTTTCCTTATTTCTGCCAAACATTTTTTCCAGAGTTATTTCTGAAATTCTGATGTTCAGCAATATCTTTCTAGATGTTTATCAGCTGTCAGTTTGAAAACGTAATCAGTTGATGTTGACGAAAAATTTCCTCCTGATCACTCCTAGGGGGGGGGGGGGGGGCCGAATTGTTGATGCACTGGACTTGTAATCTGGTGACTTATTGGATTCCTTCTCGATCTCCCCGAGTTCAACTCCTCGGCTGCACTGTATAAAAAGCCAACTGGTCTACGCCTGCCAGTTGGGATTTGCAAGAACTTTATGTTTATTTCAGTCATTGTAAAGTGCTACAGGGTAGTGATAGAAATAGTGCTTGGCAAATAAAGTGTTATTATTATCATTATTATTGTTATTATTATTATTATTATTATTATTATTATTATTATTATTATTACTATTACTATTATTGAAATACCGGTGTCCTACAGCTCTTGAAAGATATATTACTTACTATTTTGACAACGGTCTCCTTCCCAGCCTGAAGGGCATTTGCACTTTCCATTTTCACAGCTACCACCGTTTAAACACTCGGGCGAGCAGACCTCTGAAACAATGAAAAAAATATCATCTCTCTTTCATTTTTTACTTTCATCATTGCTTATCGTAATAGTGAGCATTTAAACGTTACTACATAATCGTTCATACGTTCTCTTCTCCGGTGGCAACTTCACGAAATATGAATGGAACTTTTGATGTAATAGGACATTTAAGATTTCCACACTTAATTTTAATGAGCTACTTTTACAAAGCTCCCTACTCAAACCCACCTTCTCTGCAACTTCTTCCGCGCCACCCATCAGGACAGACGCACGTTTTGTTGACACACGTTCCGCCGTTGGCGCACATTGGAATGCAATGATTGCTGTCGTCATTCTGGTAGCTTGACCTTCTTCCCGGACCGTATACGTCATCTGCAAGGCAAAGTTGATACTATTAGCTTCACTGCGAATTTTACAGTTGAATTTACGCTGGTAAAATGACGATGGATCTTGTAGAATCTTAGACTGAGGGGGAAATTTTATGGCGTGGTTAAAATTAGAGTTTATTTCCAAAAGAGCTTGAGATTCATGAAATAGTTTTATAATTACCTTTTAGGAGACTGTTTTTTTTTTTTCTTTTTTTTGGGCTTGGTTTACAAAAAAGTGAACTTCTACTAAATTGTTTACTTTTATTTTTATTCATCTAAAAACCTACTAAAGCATTTTGATGAAGAATGAACGTTAAACCGTGA
This sequence comes from Pocillopora damicornis, assembly GCF_964200805.1. Classification (NCBI taxonomy): domain Eukaryota; kingdom Metazoa; phylum Cnidaria; class Anthozoa; order Scleractinia; family Pocilloporidae; genus Pocillopora; species Pocillopora damicornis. Next base: position 7,551,844 of record NC_142683.1, read on the forward strand.
TCGATTTCGGGAAGATTCTCCTCTCCCAAAAATTAGTTCTATAATCACATGGTTTAAATCTCTGACGTCAAAAAGCCAATGGAAACCAAGAAGACTTGGGTTGCTACGCTCGCGTTACCACAAAAGAAAAAATTTAATTTTTCAATTTTATGATTTCATTTACCTTTCCAAAATAACCAATCGAAAATCAACCGTGATTTCAGGATAGTAAATATTTCAAGCTAAATAGTTTAATTTGGATGAAACTTGACTCTAGAATTGGGTTACAAATGAAAGTAATCGTGGGATTTGCTTCTGGGAAGTGGAAATTCGTTTTCGTGAAAGATGACCCCATTCAAAAATTTCTATTAAAATGGGTGTCTTAACGCCCCTCTTCACACATTTTCGACACCATTTGAGTGTTAAGAATCCATCAAAAATCACACGCATAAACATGCATAAACTTGGTTTTTTAATTTTTTTTTGTTTTAGGAAAATCGAAGAAGTCAATCTTTTGTTGAATTTTTCCTGTAATTCAGTTAAATTTTCTAATTACGAAACGTCTTTTTTCGCAATGCTGAAATATTCTAACTGCTACAAATTCGGTATCCAAATGGTTCGGCAAAGATAAATTGCCCTTTAATTCGTACAATTTTCGCTGAAGAATGCGTAATATTTTGTGAAAACATTGCTGAAAGGTGTGGGAAATACGGCATTTCTAAATCAAGCAAATCCTGGCATGAGAAAACCCTCGCCAGGAGCTTTTAGAGTTGCATAACACAAATTCAAAGATTTTTAAAAATGATAAAATTGGTTCACGAGGACATAAAGAAAGTGAAGGGAGTTACTTACATCGGAACGATCTTTGATTTCTCTCCAAGGCGGCAAGATTGTCTACTTCGGCTTCATAAGTTTGTGGCAAATCATCTCTATAATGTAAAGATAAATTCCATTCGTGATGGTTACATGACAAAGTATATCTTTTCCTCTCAAAGATCACCCAACTAGAACTTGGGTTTTAAATACATAGTAAACCAAACCATATGGATGCCCCTACGTTTTGTGTCAAAAATAAGCAATTTGGACACATATAATAAACGGAAAATATTTCATTATTTTTTTGATAATCCTCCATAATTGTCCCGCTTGTTCCTTTTGAAAAAGCTTTTATTTTCCAGCTTATTGGTGAAGAGAACATAAAAGACGTTCATCAATTCGTTGACGTTATGTTTTAGTGCGCAATCATTCACAGAGGAGGCCACAACCATTCACAGAGGAGGCCACCCATAAGATGAGATGTTAAAGCCTCTTTTTGATCGTTCCAATTAATTCTTAAAATATTGCAGTATTAAACATATAAAATTCCCGAAAACCCGACCAGAAAATCTTCTTTGCCGCAGTATATAAGTCAGAACGCATAAACTGAAAATATAAGGCTCGAAATTCTTTTCTAAAATTAAAACTAATGGAGGTTAATGGCAAAGCTAAAGGTATTTCCGCTGCCTTTTAAAGATTTAAACTGCCGATTCCAATTTGTTTTCTTCATCTGTACTCTCTCGGGTTCGCACCTTCCTCTGATACAATTTTTTCAAGAGAACTCTGATATGTCTCACCGTCTTAACTAGCTGTAATTCTCCTGAGCTAATCTCTGGCAAATTTAGTTTCAAACTTGACAAACCGTTTTTTTTCTGAAACACAAACACGTTTACCTTAATCCATCCGCAAGTCCAACTGCGAGAAATAAAGCTAGGAATTTGAAGAAAGTCACCGGGCGAAATCGCTGTTTTTCACGCATTCTCTAATGAATATTTTCTTTTTGTCGTGCCCCCTTGAGTAAGAAATGTTCTTTTCTTTATCTTTTTTTGGTTTTTAGTTTGAATTTCCTTAGGCCTAGTTCGGGGGCTGAAATCGTACGGCCTGTAATGGTGTTGATGGTTTTTGCTTAAGTAAATTTAACTCCTATTGCTCCCTTGCTCCACCAATGAGGTTTGGGATGTGATCAATAAATGTTTTTCAAAGAATTTCCCTAGTCATGGTGATCAGCAATCTTCGACACCTTGGCTCAAAAACATTAGAAAAAGCACAAAATGAGCGGTAACCGTAGAGATCTTAGCATTGTACTCGTAAATACTGTCATAGAAGCCACTATTCTGGAAGATTTCCTCCTCCTTCACGCAGACTTCAAAACATCGATTAAATAAATATAAAGAGTAATTCATTTTGCTAATTAGACTTGGGAGAAAAATTCGAAATAAACACTCAGAAAATCTAAAATGTAAAAAAATCCGAGTCTGAAAAGCTCTTCTGATGATAAGAACCATCCCCTCAAGAAATTTTATGGGAAGAAAACTTCACAACCTACATCACGATCGCAAGAAAGAGTTTAACATCAATGCAACCGTAAAGAAGGTTATGGAAACTCTTTAATTCATCTTTAAGCCACATTTCCAAATTGTAAGCCTCTTAAACTTGATTCCTTCAATTTTTCTTCGTAAAACTCAAGGTTCAATATCGGTTTGAGCACTGAAAATTCCCAAAACGCCTCGGATTTTATTTTCTAACATGGATTCTGACTTAATATGGCCGATGAAAAGTTTCCCTTGAAAGAATTGATAGATTTACTCCAACTCTGTAATTGTAATGGAAGGTAAAAGCTTCAGTTTAGACTAAAAAAATTTTCTACTTATCGTTCGTGGGATTTTATTCGCTTACAGCTGAGTGGAGACAAGAGGGGCACGGTAAGGAAAAAGCTCAGTCTGTTTGTTTAATCAGAACTTTCTTAAAAAAAATATCACTTCTAATACCGTTTCTCATAAAAGTATTTTTGTCTTCTCTCTACAAGTAGCTATCAACCTGTACTTAGAAACAAGCTTTTCACCATGTCAGTTTGGGATAAGTCTCCAAATGTATACAACCTTAAGGAAACACAGACAATTTTGTGATTTTTAAAATATATGTTTTTTATCGATTAATACGGACAGTCATCATATCTCAAAGAGCACAGCGGAAACATGGATTGAACTAGTATAAGCCAGAAAGATAAAAGTTAGGCTCTGTGTAAATATTTTGGTCAAATCTAAGTGCCAAGATTAACCACACCGGCGGTGTTTCGGAAATCTCAAGGAGGACTCCATTCTTTATTCACCATTGTTGGTTTCGTCATATCTTTGAGCAAAACGTTTACATAAGGGGCAAGCAAACCCGAGACAAGCGAGACATTAGAGTTTTTGGCCCTGAGATGTCATTAATGGGGCTGGTAATGTTCGCATATGAACATTTCGTGTCGGTTGCCGAGATAATACTTGAAAATTGTGACTCGTTCATCACGATATACTCTAACTAAAATTTATCTTATGAACATTAACGGGGCTGCAATCGATATCCCATTGGAAGAAATCAAAATTTTCCCTCTAACCAAGTTTGTATGAACATGTCCCGAGTTCCTTTTTACAAAACACCGATTGGTTGCGAAAAGCAAGACGAAAACTCCCGGGTTACTCTCTCCCAAGTTAGAAGGGGAAGGAAGGTGTGAAGGAAAGAAGCCAGGAAGGAAGGAAGAAGAAGCGTTTAACAAGGGGAAGAAACCCCTGGATATTTCAATGCTAACTACCTCAAATTTAGTGTCACCAAGACTCAGTAAAAGCGCTACGATGTGAAATGATAATCCTTGTGAAAAAAGTTCCTCTTTTAGCCTAAAGGGGTAAAACAAATATTTCGGATAAAAATCTCGTTTCCCCACATACTTGCAAAGAACTCGCTACATGTAGGAAGCACGTGCAATCTGTGCTTCATTCACGCGGTCATACTGATCGTTGTCCTTGTTGCTATATAGAACTGCTTAATATGGGTTGGTCCGATCTTCACGTCGAATACACGTGCAAAGCACTCTTTAGTCATATGACAAGAACTCAGAGTCCGAGCCGAGGCTTTCCGGTCGATGAACCGTGCGTGGGCGCAAAGCTTGATCTGTTTGACGTAATGTTTTTCCATGCTTTCTAGTCAAGAGCTGTTACATGGTAATCAGACTGATATAATGCTGTCATTTCTCGCTGTGCTTCAATTAATAATATATTAATCTTACTATGGCACAGAAAGAAAAGCAGCACTCTTGATAGCTTCAAATTGAGAAACCTCAGGCGCCAAGGGGTTTTCAGGTTCGCAGGCATAGTGGAACCTGTTCATCTTTAACTATTAGCCATTTGATCTGTCGAAAAAGAGTCGACTTCTAACTTTATTTTCAATGTACCTTTGTACTGACTCAGAGGCGGCGGAGCGTTTTTAAAACGCGAGGGGGGGGGGGGGGGGGGGATCTTGGCTTTCACCCAGCTATGTGCGCATACCACTACTCAAAATACTCTTTGCGTTGTTCGTTGGAACAGGCAAACATTTTTGCAATCCTCAAATTTTCGCCTGTGTCCGTGGTCGAATTGTGACTTTCATTTTTTTGGCATAATCTAAAATCGTGCAGCTCAGCATTCCATTGGGTTCCCATAGACAACATTGACTCTTATATAACTACCTAGACACGTGGTCTAGTTTCATGAAGAATTGCTGCAATTGATAAGCGAACACAGGCCGGAGCCGTTCAAGAGATAGTTTTACATCATATTTTGCCAAGCGCGATGCTAATATAACAATTTGTGAAAAGATCACGAGATTCAAGATTTTGCCAATTTTCATGCTGTATTAGCGTTGTTTTCGGCTAACCCCTGCTCCGCCCCCTAGCTGGAATGCTTATCCATTGCACAGAACCAGCGCCTCCGCATTTTGTTAGGTTGTCTCGAGAATTCATCTGTACCCAATCGTACCTTATGGCAGTGATAGTAAAGTGACTCGCCTGGAAATCACCAACCACGACGAACGAGATTATTCAACGAGAGCTATTATGCCTAGCTTTGTCTACTTACTTTCAATTTTAAACAAGATCACCATAACGAATCATGAAAATTCTACTCACCTCAGTTTTTTCTCTCTCTTCCCTTTCCATTTAAGCGTAAATCATTACATTCCTAAAGTTTGTGACGTCTTCCAGGAAATCACCGCGCCCTATGATTACAAAAAACTTGGAAGGAGTCAAATTATGAACCAGATGGACTCACTTAACTTTGAAAATATTCTGAAGAGATTTTTCTTTCATTTCGTTGCAAAACTTGACAACTTTTAAAAGAACGCAATCAAATAGGAAATTCCGTAAAGAAGGATGTGAAATTCATCTGTCACGAGCGAAGGCAAAGTAAAGTAAGAAACAACTGTTTTCCATTACAAATACAGTGCGTCTTCAGCCGTTGGCCTCTGATGTTAAGAGAAGTAAAACAAAATGGAAAATTCAATTCGTTTTCCATGTATCAAGTACGTCTGTGCCAATAAGGAACTCAATAACTTTCGTCCATTCGCTCCAGCGATGGGCTAACGTCAGCTTTAAAACTCTTTAGAGTGGCCAATTTACGTTATCAACTCAGTTGATAATACTTAATTACCCTATCGGAGCCAAGGTCGACATCACAGTTAGCAAAGAAAAACTAAAAAAAAAAAAAAAAGTAAACTGCATAAAAGACGGGAAACGCGAGTGTCCAAGTCACGATTGGTTTAATTTTTTAATCTAATTGGTTGAGAAGGTGATGCGAGTTTTTTGGGCCAATCAGGGAGCAAAGCTAAGCAAACCCAAAGCAATAAATTATTACTTTCCACAATCAGTTGAAAATAACTCTAAAACTTAAATTTTATCCATGCCAACACCCTTTTTGTGGACGACATACAAATAATGCTGAAAGCTTGAACGTGTGTCCAGTTCTCGCCAGGACAAACGTAACGTCAAAGAGTTAAGCGCTGTAGAGTGCGATTGAGCTAAGTCATTTTTGAATTTTTCCAATGCGTCCAAACGCAGTTCCGGTGGTTCATCCGAGAACTGAATCAGCTTTCCACAGGGTTTCAAGACACGCAAACACTCACGTAACACTTCTGCAAATGCACCCTCTCCTATAGGTCCTTTTAGAACTGCATCGGAAGTACCCTTATCTAGAGCCAAAGAAAATGTTTCATCCGCGAAAGGCATATTCTTTGCATCAGCTTGATGGCATGCCAGGCCAGTCAAATCAAGACTAGATTCCAGTTTTCCCTCTGTCTCGACAATCTCCTTTGCAACTACGCCACGTTCTTCAACAATTTTTCTTAAAGTTTTTATCGCTTCATGTGAAAAGTCGATGCAATCAATGCGACAGTCACGATTTAAGTGTTCAAAGAGCTTCAAGCTGAAATCTGAGGTTCCACAACCAATCTCCAAGATTCTTGTGACAAAACTGTGACTGACAGGGGGTAGGTAAGGCTTAAGAACTTCAACGGAATCTTCAAAACGCACAAACCAATCAAAGTGTTTGTTACCTTGACGGCTGGCATAAAAGTTGTTCCAGTATGATTGATCAGACATGTCTCCAAAACATCGTAATGCAAACAAACCTGCTGAAAACAAACCACCAATGCAATTAAACTTTCACACAAGTGCTTTCCTCCATTTTAACTAAAATAATTGTACACCTTCGACACATACATGTAAGTAAGATAAAGTCAGTATTTGAGCCTATTGGCCCACACAGCCAGAGTTTGTACTTGTTTCATGTAGCGTAAAGTATCAAGGAGTATTGCCACTCCCTACTGAATGGGATGTTAGTTCATTACAAGGTTACCCCCCCTCTCCCTCCCCCTCCCCCTCCCCCTAGCATTTCATCAGGCTTCCCTGACAATTTGCCAGTTCCCATTTCAACTCCTGAGTAGAGAGAGGCACCAAGAGAGTAAACTGTCTAGTTCAAGAACACAACACAATGATCTGCCAGGTCTTGAACCCACACCTCTTGAAGCAGAGTCCGGTCCACTGACAATCAGGAGAATTTGTCTCTGACACTACATGTAAAGTAAAGTAGGAGACGAGTGACCAAGACAGAATTTCTCCTTACAATATCAATACAATATATGCAGACAAGTAATAAGAATAAAGACTAAATATCAATCAGGGGATCATAGGCTGATCCAGTACCAAATTCTCCAAAGTAACATCACAAGAACTGTGAGACAGACCGTGAGAAGAATTACTAATAAGATCCTGGGAGTTAAAGGGTTAAAGGAAAAAAGACTTTGATGAAAACTTGCCAATATGATAGAAAGACTGCACAGAAACATGGGAATTAAAACTGACCCAACTAAAAAGTTTTAAATAAAAAAAAGAGAGAGACCTAGCAGTTCCAAGCTTCCTTTCCTGATAGAAAAAGTCAGCACAGAGAATGTGGGATCTGAGTTGGAACTGCTCATCAAGAAGATGTTAACTTTGTTTTGTTTTGCGTGGGCATGTGTGTGTTGGCAGTTTCAAGAAAACAGGAGGCTCTTTAAAGAAATAGGGATTCTACTGTGGCTTTCAAGTTGATCTTGAAAAGGTTTTTGTTGTTATCATTTCACTTCTTGGATTTCCTGAAAGTCTAATCTCTTGTCAAAAAAATGTTCAAATCATTTGCATGAGTAAAGTTGGTTTATAAGGAAGGGTCATCAGCATGCTACAAGGAGAACAATCTTTTCCTGAAAAAATTCACCCAAGTCATAGTCTCCAACATAAAATCTAATGAAATCACTCAAGAAAGTTTAAAGTCACAATATTTAAGAAACTCAATTTCTACATCAGTGAAAGACTACGCTTATTGAGACAGCTTCTTCCACAGCTTTTTTTATGTCACAGTGAGGAAATATGATCGGATTTCACCTATTTTTCAGGCCCGAGGGAAGTTGACCAGAAGTTGAATTACAAAGACAAATACCTAGGGTCTCCTCTCCCCCTCAAGCTTAACATAGATAGGTACTTAACTATGCAATGTCACAGAGTCAAGTAACAGCCATTTCCCAGTATTGACCAATGACCATGACTAGTAAGTATCAAACGGTAATTGTTTAAAATAATTTTAAAACCCGCCCAGCGTTTTGTCCACTCCTGCAAATCATTCGTTCATCACAAACGATGTGTCACGTCATTTGGTCACGCCAAGAAATTATATTTTTCATTTTGTTCACCTCCTTTGTAAATTAAGCCTCACCTTTTTCCATGTCATTTAAATCAATTTTTGTTCTAGTTCCTGAAACAAAAAATCTCCTCCAGTGTGCGAGCAGACTCATTCCCACCTCCGCAACAATAGAGATCTGGGATGAGATCGCGGCGAAGGACGAAAAAACTTGAGCTAGAGGTATTTTACCTCCAAATGGCAATTGAGGTGAGACGCTTTGGAAGGCTCTTAAAAGAATACCGATGTTTCCTATTGATATATCTAGTTCAGATGCTGTGTTTATGAATAATTTGCCTTTCGATTGCTACCACTTAAATGTTTGCGCTGTTGGCTGATTCGACCACGTTGTTGACCACATATTACGGCGTCACGCATGTCAGCAGTCCAAACCAAATGTTTGTGCGCTGCGCATCTTAACTGTTATGGCGGATGGGAGTTTCAAGAAGTAAACTTAAAATTTTGAGGAACATGGCGTGGAGATCGCACGGGGAAAGTAACAGTGACCTGCTCGATCAGCTCAAAAGTACGGAGATATATGATTTATCTTGCTTGGTGTTGAATTTAACTTTTTTTCTTCCCTTGATTTTAGTCCATGAAGTGTTAAAAAGCAAAAGGGTCGAAGAGGCTCTGAGACGAGTTGACAGGAAACATTATTGTCGAAATCGAGCATTTGAAGATTCTCCACAACCAATAGGTTGGTATGATTATTTGCCACGTTAATCGACTGGAAAGAGATGTGTTTATAAATTCTGATTTTCAACGTATTTGTAACGACGCAAATATAGTAGTGAAACCTGTGGAAAATCATTTGTTTATGTTGTGTTTTACGTGACGAGTTGGATAGATTTTCCAACAGTTTGCTAGATTGCATTCGTTTTACACAACTAGAGAGACAGAGAGAGACAGAGAGTTAGAGTAGAAAAATGAACACATACACAAAGGGGTTGGATTCTGAACCCTTCTTGATCAGAAAATGAAAAATTTAACGTTGACTGTATGACTCATTTTGCTCTTGTTTTGTAGGTTATCAAGCAACAATTAGTGCACCACACATGGTAAATAGTGTGTGAATAAAATAGTAATACCAGAGCCTGCAGTGCACTCTGCAACATAAATAGGAGAATATGGTAACCCATCCACCTGTTGAAATTTGGTTAAGGCATTGTAGCAATGTAGGTCTATATCAATCAAGTAAACCAGACTTTAACACTGGTAAAGTGTCTGAATTCAAACCTCAAACTAAATCATTTGAGCTAAGCTATCAACAGCATGAATTTGAACACTTGAAAGACTGTTAAATTGGACTATCAACTGTAATGTTCTATTTACTGATGTTTTTTTTTTCTTCCATAAATGCTCTTACAGTTTGATTTATCACTGGCATAATAGTAGGAAGTTCAGTTTTGTCTGTAATGATACAATATTATTCCAAAATGATCAGCAATCATCATGGCTTTGGTTCAAATTTTGCTTCCTTTGGTTTCTGAGTGATCAATAATAACATATATGTAAGAACAATGATCAGAAATTTATGTAGTTCTGTGAAAAAGGTGTATAGATAGTCATGATCAATAAATGAGATAGCTACTTCTTGGGTATCTAGTGTTTTTAAATCAACTGATAGTTACCAGCCAGACAAAATCGGAGCTAGGTTTGGTTACTGATATTTCTACTTACTGCAAGTTACATGTAATGTTGTTACAGCATGTGTACGCACTACAACAACTTGAGGGTCATCTCAAAGAGGGCGCTTGTGCTTTAGATGTTGGTTCAGGGAGTGGCTATCTCACAGCTGCTATGGCTTATATGGTGAGTACCAATTAGTATTAACATGCTCATGTATAGCAAGAAATTGAGAATTTACTATTGTCCATCATTTTTATCTATTTGTGAAACATTACCTCCATTATTATCTGCATCACTGTCATTATTGTATAAAGCTGACGTGTCGGTGTTGGCCCTAGGTTAGATCTCATTCTTTCCCATTTTTGAATAAGTAAATCAACTTCATTTGACAAGAGTATCACTTAACAATTATTCAACTGAGAAACTAGTGGCCTCAATCCTTTGAAACTTCAGGTTGGAGAAAGTGGAAAGGTTTATGGAATTGATCATATTGATCAGCTTGTCAAAGATTCTTTGGCTAATATTAAAAGAGGGAATCCTGAACTTCTTGAAAAGGGCAGAGTCAAAATTGTCTGTAAGTGTTTCATTTTCTTGCGTGAGTGTGGCTGTAGAAAAATGTGTCCAAATCCACGGTTGCTGACGGCTGCATGTCACACCAATTGAAAATTGCATTTGTTCCACTTACTGCAGCTGGTGATGGGCGCAAAGGTTATGAACCTGGGCAACCCTACGATGCAATACATGTGGGAGCAGCTGCAGCAGAATTACCATCTGCTGTGAGTAGAAGATAAACTTAAATCTTAAATTTAACATGAACCCCTCTTTGGTAAATGTGGATATGTGATTTGTAAACCACATTTACAGTAGTTTCCTTGACCCTTTAACTCCCTTTGTGACCAAGACAGAATTTTTCTTTGCAATATCAATACAATATCAAGCAGACAACTAACACACAGCATTACACAGCATTCTTTGAAATAAAATAACTTTCAGTGAATGATATTCATTTATTTTCATATGTACATACATTTTTTTACCCCAAGCTTCTAGAGCAGCTTAAACCAGGAGGTCGTCTTATTTGTCCTGTGGGAGCAGAAGGGCGGAATCAGGTTCTTGAACAGCATGATAAACTTGAGGATGGCCAAATTATGAAGAAGAATCTGATGGGTGTCATCTATGTCCCACTCTGTGATAAAAAACACCAGTGGCCAGGTTGTAAGTTGTCTTAAAATTTTATGGCTGTTTCTTAACCTGTTTGATTTTTGTTCAAAGTGGATTGAATATGTCCTTTTGTGTGTATGTGTTCCAATGGACCTACAATCTTAAGATAAATTGAAAGAAATTACTGTTTTCAGTCACTGAGTTGAAGGGGAGTCAGCTGGCATAGATTTGCAAACTGCGTATGCATTTTGACATCCTTGATAGAAAACTAGTGACTTCTGGCTGAAAGGGCCTTAGCCTGTGTTGGTTTGTCAATCAAATATGAAAGTGTATACAGGCAACACTGTGTTACATGAGAGCTGTTTATTCCAGCACAGTTTATTATGATGTCTCAATTTGCTCTTCTCTTTTTCTATTTTTAGAGTTCTAAATAAAAGAAATAGGCTACAAGTGGATTTTGAAGAAAGCCAATAGCATATTTCAGGCTTTAATGCTAGTTTTGTCTGTAACTTGTTACTATTCAAGCATTGTTATCAGCGACATGAAATCTTAAACAGAAGCTCTCTTCAGTGAAAAGTTCCGCATACTTTAGTATGAAAGGTGAAAAGGAAGAATGAACAATTTCTTTTGGTGGTTTAAGCGGAGGATCTTTTAAATAGAAACCATACTAAAATATGGATTTTTATCACTAAGATATTTGTTATTTGTCTAGTTGTCAAGAAGTAGGTAGACATTATCATTAAAAGTTCAACAGTTCAAAATCATTAAGAGTTCAACAGCTTACACTGGTGTACACGCGTTTGAGGGATCATTGTTCATACCTTCATCTGCCAACTGAGGCTAACTTCCCCCTCTAATGTCCAAAGTTGAACCCCATACAGAGTGCTTATTGTGGTTGATAGTCATGCACTGAAGATCGTTGACTTTGCAGCCGAAGTCACGAAACGAAAACACAGGTCTTGCGATCGATCAAACATATCAGATGGAATATCACACCTTTAATGGTTTCAAAAAAAGAACAGCAGACCTTAGAAATAATGTATGAACAGAACAAAAAGGTCATATTCAAGACAGCCGTTCTGCTTCTTCGCATAATGATGAAATTAACAAATAGATTCCATGTTGCTATGCGTATGCGCAGTAATAAATAACAAACGATGTCAAAATGTGGTTAGACCAATTATTATTTATTATTAAAGAAGGAAAATCTTGTTGATGGTGACGTGATCTATGCGTCCGTCCTCCTAGAGATCATGAGAAAGAACCAATCAAAATTGTTCGGCGGACCTGAAGCTCTGCCTCTGTTTTTATGTATGCCCCTACCTGCCAGCCAAACGTCCAAAAAGAAGCTCCACCACGTTGGTCGATTTGTGAACGGGCAAGAGATGGTTGTATGCCTCTAATGCGTCAGCATGGCTTTTCGTAGCCTAAACGCATAAGATGCAAATCGTTTCCTTAACTCGTCGGCGATAAACCGTGCATGAAAGGAAACGGAATTGTAGCGAATGGAACGTCAACGACACCTCATTCCTCAGTGCCTATTCTTCCAACGGAAATAACCCCAGTTAAGAAATGTGAGAGGATGACGGGTGGCTGTTCTTTCAACGAATAAAACCGCAGAAAAGAAATGTGAAAGGTTAAAAAATACCTCTGTGTGAAGATGTTGGCTACAACTTCACTTACATGTCAAACATGACGTAAAAAGAGGCAGCGCTTGAAGCTTATCAATTCCTTCCGCCCATCAGCAACCAGTGCTCCCCAGTCCTGAGGCTCTTTCTCTGCTCCATTTGTGCTCCCACCTGTCAACCAAATGTCACAGACCAAATTTCTCCTTGCCACTTCCTTTTTACTCAAGGGAAAAGGGGCTGTGCCCCTATTATGTGCCAGTATGGCTTTCAATGGCCCAAAACGATGAGATGCAGACATTTTCCCAAAGCTAACGGCAACAGACTACGCGTAGATCGGAACGCAATGGTACGTAATAGTGCATCGATAATAACTCTGCAGCAAAAAATTTCCAAACGCACCATCCTCGCGGGAAAATTGTGAAGAATGGTATTTCATCTTGCTATCACTTCCAGTTTTGGAGGTTGAGTTACAGTCAAAAGTCATCTTCCAATGTTGCTATGCGCGGTCATATCTATAATAGCGCATGTTTCTTTTTGAAATATTTTTGATTGGCATCTTTGAGAAAGTAGTTAGCATAATGAATAGTGTAATTTTATGAAGTAGAGTCATGTATTGCGAAAATTTCTTCGTGAGCAGTCATAAGTATTCATCGGTAGTCGACGTAAGTATTACTTGGTAGTCGAAGTATTGTAAACGTATTGAAAGCAAAAGATTTAATTGTAAGTAAGAGTAGTTATAGGCTGTCCACCTGATTGTATATGTAACATACAGTCAGTAGTTGTATTATTCTTGTGTTTTCTAAGTAAAAATTGTAATAATTAAAGAGATTCCATGTTTCCAAGGGTCTGTCTAATAATAAGTCACATATGACGTCAAAATGTGGTGAGAACAAAACAGTGGCTAACAGTGGCACACGAGGCACAGCTGAGTGCGTCGCTTCCACAGATCAAACGCATATGGAACACAAAGAGATATCTTCGTCAAACACAATATTGCCGATCAGATTAACAAAAAAATCACGTTTTACTGAACTTGCGGGTGAATGGTGAATCGACTATTGCAGATAAACTGACAGTAAACAAACTCCTTTGAAAAAGACTTACCACCCAGATTTTTCTACCAAACCAAAACTAATTAAAAGGTGAGGTCAATGTGTTTATTTTCCTTGTCCTCCCCTGCAATTCCGATATTCAAATGGTCCTTTACTCAATAATTTACGCGAGAAATTTTCGAAAGAGGAGCATCGGGGAAATTTGTTATTATCTTGTAAAGTATATAGAGAAAGGGCGGGATTTAGAGCGTATTTGTTTTCAATTGGCTTCAATCTTTCATTTAAGTGCTATCAAATTAATAGAATGAGAAATAGGATTAACTTTTGTGCTCGGTAATGAATTAGAGAAATGTTTTTGGTCACGTCACGAGCATGGGACACAGGAAAATTTACGAGCCCCTCTTGAGGATTGGAACTTCAGACCTCTTTGCTCTAGCACTAAGCCACTAGCTCACCGACGAGTTTCGAAGGATTCACATTGAGGTACGCAATAAAGATCCGCAAATTCATTTTAAACAACTGCAGAAAGTACACGAGAGAGCGTGACCTCAGCTTTTCCTTGTAAATTTGATATAAATGTGAAATACACCAGAAAAGCGTTTGAGAAGCATGTCAAAAGTATGGTCCCATGCACACATTGTTTCCTCTATTTTTTGTTTAGTTCTTGAGCCTGCATGCGAAAAACGTGTTCTCACACTTCAGAGCCTTGCACGTTTTAGAGGCTTGACGATGATTTGTGATTGAGCCTGAACAAGCTGGAATTTTAACCTCGGGCCTTTTGATCACACGTGTAAATATGATTTCCTTTTTAAGAAAAAATAAAACCCAAACCGCCTTTGATGAAGGTCGCATCGGAAATACCAAATATTTGATAAACGCTACGGTGTCACAGTGAATTAATACGGCACCTGCATGAAACAACCATTCCATCTGTTTCACTCTCAGAAATTAATTACTAAAAAGGTTTTGAACAAAAAAACTGGAATACTTACCAAAAATCACGTAGAAAAGATATGCTTATAACGTACTTTAACTTGACTTTAATCTTTAATTGTAATTAAATTGAATCTAAAGGTTATCTCTCTGAGAGTCATAATTACCGTATTAACTCCAATAAACGTTGCGGCGTTTAATGGTGCTTTGGCTTTTTTTTTCGTTTCCGATGCGGTGTTTAATCAATGGCTGCGTTCATGCCAAGATCTTCTTCGTTAAGTCTTTGACATCAGTTACAGAGCGTAGCGGCCGACACAAGCGAAGCAAATTTCAACGACAACTATGAGTTTCGCTAATGAAGACGCACTATGAAGCGAGGATATATTTTACAGAAAAGACTTGAATCGTTTTATTAGCGTAAAACGAGGTATCCAAGTACTTATCGTAAAATAACAGTTCCGCTTGTAAGAGTTTGACCAAAACGAACTTCGAGATAAGGTGGGCAAAAGGGCGCTTTTCGATAAACACGTCTTATCGTTAGCCCAATGCAAGATAACTAACTAAAATGCGGTTCTGGGTGGAACTTAAAGATCACGTCCCTAATGGACAAACAGTAACGTCACTATTGCGGTTTAACACGTTTAACACGAAACAAACTAAAACGAATCAATGTCCGGTGGCAAAGGCGTGGCAGCCGTTACACAGAGGATTATCTACAAGTATTTTCTAGAACAGCAGCATGTTTAAAGCTCCAGTGATTCCCATTTTGGAGATTGATTTGAAGGGAGTTGAAGTTAAATGCATTGTAATGAGCCCGTAATTTTTTTTCTTGTTGTTTTAATTTTCTTTCGTTGTTTTTGGCTATTTTGGTTTTATTGCTTGTCTTCTTTTATTGTTGTTCTTTTTATCCTGAATAAGCGTCGCTTTCTTTTGACTGAGTGAAATTCTCATTTAAGGGCAGTGTATCCGATGCCCTAAGCGGTGTAGAAAGGTTTTCATTTGCTCAAGATCCAAATGTTAATCTCCTTCTAAGTTTTCAAGCACTACAACATTTATATCCGCTTATGTTGCTTAGAAAGCTATTGAATCACACGTTGCGCTATCTCCCGAAGTTTTAGGTATTGTTAATACAAGGCAAGACCATCAAGATGGATGAAGAGTCCTTGAAAATGTTGATTAAGTACATGAATGTCTCTTAAGTCCCTGCTTGAGTAGAAGAAATCCTTCACTTAAAATTCATCAGCCCATTTATTTTGCTTTTTTTTTTCTGTCCTTGAAAATGTTTTTAAAACATAGCTTGACAAGGGCAAGGATGAAAACAAAGAAGGTATACTTTTCACGCGACGAGCCTCTTATGCAGGCGGTGATCATCTTCCACCTGTAATCCTTTCAGCTCACGCAATTTTCTCTGTATCCTGATGTAACTTGATAGAAAAATAATTTACATGCCGTGTCCACTTCAGTTTTCTTGAAAAGCAAAAAAACTTCCTAGCTCTGTATGGGCCTCTTTCGTGTCCACGAAAATGCAAACCAACTGAAGGATAAAAAGAGTTTTATTCTAGTGTAAAGCCCAGATCAGTCTAAGTTATATTTTTGGTACCCAGTTTCGATGAATGAATAAAAATGTTTAGTATCAAAGAACATAACGTTTCCCGTTAGATTAGAGTATACACAAAAGAACCGCAACAGATGGTTTCCTATTCAAGAATTGGTTAACCTATTTCCTTCGATAATTCCTCATTTTAAATGCCATCGAGGTAGAATTTCAGATTCTTTACATACTTAAACTTTAAAACTGTCACTATGGGTGTGTGTTAAAAACTTTAAGCTCATGCCGGTCGATTTTGCTTTCGTAATCCCACAAACTTTAAGTAAGGAATCGAGATCAACCCACACCAAGTGAATGAGAAATAAAGAAACAGAAAAGAAACAGAAATTGTTAGCGATCACAGAGATATCAGTCTCGAGCTGATTTTGCTGTCTTGCTCATGAAAACGTTTTCGAACTTGGGGAAATGGCAGAGAAAACTTTGCCGGAGATTGATCAAAAGCCATAATGATTAATGGGCGCTAAATCTTTGTTGACATGAAAAGATTAATCTACAAAAAATTAGGGCTAAACTGATTAAAGTTGCGTTGCATTTTTCTCGACAAAAAGATTTTTTACAGACGTTTGGTGGGGTTCTATCTCACTTTAAGGCAAACCTAATTGAAACAAATTGTAACCAATAAAGATTTGCGCAAATCTATAAAGCTCAGTAATCAAATCCACTATTTTCGGTAAATCTCGTTTAGCTAATCGTATCATTTGTACAGTCCAGACAAGGTCATTGCCATTGACTGGTTAACGAAACCTTAAGCTTGGATAAACATTTTATCACGATTTTGACAAGAATTACGTAAATAAAGGGCTTGAGTCAGATATCGACAACACTCTCGCCATAACCATTGCAATGGCTGAAATTCAGTGCGTCGTTTTCACGACCTTGCTGCTTTTGAGTGCACTCACCTGCGTTTCTGGTAAAATAGGAAAATGTGAGAAGATCAAAATACCATTGTGCCAAGGCATTGGCTACAACTTCACTTCCATGCCAAACATGTTCAACCACGACACGCAGGAAGAGGCAGCGCTTGAAGTTCATCAATTTTGGCCGCTAGTAGAGATCAAGTGTTCGGCGGACCTGAAGCTTTTCCTCTGTTCCATGTTTGCTCCAAACTGCCAGCCAAACGTCAAAAAAAGAGTTCCACCATGTCGTTCGATTTGTGAAAGGGCAAGAGATGGTTGTGCGCGTTTACTGCGTCAGTATGGCTTTTCTTGGCCCAAACGCATGAGATGCAAAACGTTTCCTGAACACGGTGGCGATGAGCCGTGCATGGAAGGAAATGGAATTGTAGCGAACGGAACGTCAACGACACCTCATCCTTTAGAGCCTGTTCCTCTAAAGAAAACAACCCCATTTAAGAAATGTGAGAAGATCAAAGTACCTTTGTGTCAGGGCATCGGCTACAACTTCACCTACATGCCAAACATGTTCAATCACGACACACAGGAAGAAGCGGCGCTTGAAGTTCACCAATTCTGGCCGCTAGTCGAGATCAAGTGTTCGGCTGACCTGAAGCTCTTTCTGTGCTCCATTTATGCTCCTATATGTCAGCCGAACTTTAGGAAAGAAATTCCCCCATGTCGATCACTTTGCCAGAAAGCAAGGGAAGGTTGTGCCCCTCTTATGCGCCAGTACGGCTTTTCGTGGCCCAAGCGAATGAGATGCGAAAATTTTCCGAAACTCGGCCAAAAGATATGCATAGGAACAAACGGAAATTCAGCTAAAGGATCCGTAACGACATCTTTACCTTCAGTCACTGTAAAGAAATGTAGAAGGATAAAAATACCTTTCTGCCAAGGTATTGGCTACAACCGTACCTCACTACCAAAGATCAAGGAGGAAGATGCCGTCTATTTCCAACAGCTCAGGCCACTATTTGGATGCAAGTGTTCTCCAAATCTGAAGCTCTTTCTCTGCTCTATGTACGCTCCTGAATGCCGACCGAATGTCACAGACCCACTTCCTCCTTGTCGCTCGACTTGCAAACAAGCCAAGAGAGGTTGTGCTCCTTTCATGCGCTTGCATCACGTTCGTTGGCCCAAGAGAATGAGATGCAAAAATTTTCCAAAAGCTGGAGGGAAGAAGTCGTGCATAGACCCGAACGGGATTGTACATAAGGGTGCATAAACAATACCTCCGCGACAACATCTGCAGCCACTACCAAACACGGCGGAGAACCAAAAAGACTGACTTTTAAACCGCAAAATTTGGGTGCCATTTTCTAATATTGGCCGTCATTTATATCATCAGTCATATCTCGTCATATATTGGGTTCGATTTGTTATTTGAAAAAACAAGCCATACAGTAATGATGACGTGGATTACCGAAAGCTGGCGATTTCGAATCTTAAATTTCATAAGCAGTTTTAAGACTTATTTGAACTTTAAAATTGATCTCTCAAGTTCACTTCAACTCTTCTTCTATTTCCGAGAAAGATGTGCGCTCTTTCAGTCTAGCGGAGAAAAGTAAATAAATATTAATTTGTTATTGAGGTCAAAGTAATAGTTAATTTTCAAATGTGATGGGCAGGTAGCCTTGTAAAGATCCTTTCCAAGTCAAGTTTAAATTACTCTATAAAAAACAAAAATATCAGTAATCTTTGAAATAAAAGTTATATTCAATGTTTTTCTTGGTCGACCAGTGCACAAAAATCTAAGTTGTGTGAAATAAATAAATAAAGTCTTCTCTTGCTGTATCACACCCTTCCTCTCGCATTTTTTGAATTCTTAACAGAAGTGTTTTTTGTTGCCATAGCAGTTGATAACAGGTGCTTTTGTTGATTCACAACAATCACTCTTGTCTAAGGCGGTTTAGCACTAATCTTCATGTGTTCGTAAACCCTTCGGTAGACATCATATCCTTGACCCAATGCGGTGGCCCATTTGAACATATCGTGCACAAGGTATGGCTTGAGCCAAGGTGCCAACTGAAAGTCGTTGTTTGCTATCTCGTGTTGATTAATTCAGCTCTGCTAAGTCTTCTCGCAATCAAAGAATATTCATTGTTCTCTTAAAAATAGCGTCATAATGTCAACGAAACGTCAACTTTTTGGTAAACTTTCTTCTTTTGTATCTCCAAATTTAAGTTTGTATTCTGGCATTTTCGCCGTTCCCCTGTTAAATAAGGCTATTGTGTTTGCGCTTGAGTTGACCCTTAAATTCCAATGATCTAATTCTCCCTGACTGCTACGCATTTCCTTGCAGAATAGTCATGAGAATCTGGTGTTAAATCAGGATAACAATTTCTACCTGATAAGTTTGAGTATTCTCATTACCTGTTTGTTAAATAATGTATGAGTGTTATAGTGAGAAGTTACATGTTAATCCGGCATTACTGGGAGTTAAAGTGTGAATCTGAATGAGTGAAGCAAAATGGCCTGGTTACTAACTTGATCTACACGTTAAGAAGTATTTTCACATCTTCTTAGCTGCTTCTAATTAAATCCGTGTAATGATACAGGACTCTTCCAAACACACCTTCCGTGAACTGGGTACATCTTGTGCAAATGCTTGTCCAAGTAAACAAATAAACGCCTGAGTTGAATTTAATTCCCCTAATTTCTATTTTCATCACTATTAATATTATTATCGAACACTATCTCTGATTTCAATGTAATTTACTTTTCTTTCTTTTTACTTTGGCTTTGAAGACCGGGAAGAAAATATTTTTGTAGCAATATATCCGTTTGGAATAAAACCAATAAAAATAAGAGCTCGTGTTTATTCCAAACATTGACAGAGAAGAGTTATCAGGAGGTTAAAAAAAAGAACAAAAGTTATGTTCATTCAGAAATAGTGTTTGATCTGCGACACCCTGAAGGACTGGACATTATTTCAGCTAAAGTTAGCGAGCCTCTTTTCTTGCCTTTATATGATATTTAAAACACAATCTTTTAGATCCAGAGTTGGGTGACAAAGTTCAAACCGCATCATTTTTGCAGTGCCTTGCCTCTCATAAAATAACTAATGGAGTTCTCTTATTTTCTCCGTTGAAAGTTTAATCTAAAAAGAGCGGAGTGAAGTTATTGAAATAACCTCTTCTTTGTGTCTTCGTTGTCGTAATTAAGAATTTACGAAAAAGAAATAGTCCTTCCTCTGCAGTTGTTTTTTATTTGTTTGTTAGGCTTATTGTTTTGTTGTTGTTGTGGTTGTTTGAGGAATGAGATGGTTAATTCCATTTCTTCGATGTTAACCTGACTAAGAAAGCTAGGAACCATCTGGTTAAAGGTTGAGGACTGAATCAGAACACAAACGTTACAAATTAATTATTCTGTCTTGCGTGTGATTTACAAGCATTACCACATGCACTTGGCACCCGCATTTGCGTGTTTTAGCATGTAATTTGAGGCCTTTTTAACGCGCAAAGCTCAATTTGCTGAGATGACACTGACAAGATTTACCTGCCAAGTGCACATCTGCTAACGGATATTCTACAGTGATGTCATTCCATGTGGCGGCTTGTAGGAGCACACGACACGCATTTTTTTCATTTTTTTTCTCAGTTTGATATTTTTAAAGTTCTGTTTTAACCTTCAAACCGGGCTGGATCTCTTTCAAATCTTTTCTTCCCTCTAAGAAGAGCTCTTTTATCATCAAAGTTGTCGCGAAGACTGGGAACTAGTAAAACTCGTTTGGCTGTCATTTCGTCATTTCGTCTGGAGTTGGCTATTTTGCGATAAGTCTAGCAACCCCGTGGCAAAGACACAATTATGTGGGTTCTAGAGCGTGTCACAACTTACAATAACATAAAATCACACTATAAAATCCTTTGATGTACTAGCAGCTCAGAGGCTGAAGAGACGTTTTCCATGGATGGTAACGCTTATTTAGAACTGACTTCAGTTAGTAATTTTATAAGTCCGCGAGAGGTCAACATTGGAATCCACATAACTTGCCTTAATCTGCTGTTCAGTTCACTATTTGTGTTTTGAGAATCCATTGTATTGGCCATTATATGACGGCTAACTATTAATTTCTTTCTGTTAAAGTTAGAAGAAAAATTTAACGGTTAACCTTTTTAAACAGTAACGGATAAAATTCGACAATTTTTACACCTAATTTGCTAAATTATTTTGCCGTCTTAGGCAAAATAACTGTTAGTCCCATTTTTTTCAAATTTAAAACAGCTTTCGTTTGCGCGCGCCGATCTTCACGTGCGCTTAAAATAATGCAGAAGTTCGGGACACGAATTTATCCTGAGTTCAATAAAATCCGTCTCGAATTCGTGTTAGGAACGACTATACAACGGGCAAAAAATGTTCTACGTCTAAATCAACATGTCTCTTTCGTCAAATTGGCATGGTGGACACTCGAATAAGTTTCGCTTATGAAAAGATTAACGTTTCACTCGGGTCTCATTTTCTTACTGTTGCCAATAATCTGTTCTTGTACTGTTTGTTTATTATGCAGTTTTCCAGCCTATCCATAACCTTGTTTAACTTCCTTATCTCGAAGCGTCATTTTTAAAATTTCCATTTCAAAGATTTGTCATTTCAATTCTCTTTCACCTACTGGTCAAAGAAGCTTTCTCATTTATTAATTTTGGCCATTTTACAGCTAACAATTGATTTCTTTGCGTTAAAGTTAGCAGAAGAAAATTTCTCGGTTAACTATTTTCACTGCGAACGGATACAATTTAACAATTTTTTAGCCTAACGGCTTAATTTTTTTTCTGTTTTACGGCTAATGGTTAACCCCGTTGAGATCCTCTAGTGC
Source organism: Pocillopora damicornis (assembly GCF_964200805.1). Lineage (NCBI taxonomy): Eukaryota > Metazoa > Cnidaria > Anthozoa > Scleractinia > Pocilloporidae > Pocillopora > Pocillopora damicornis. Next base: position 7,573,577 of record NC_142683.1, read on the forward strand.
TGAGGTTGAAAAACTTTCCTGTGGCGAAAAGGTTACGACATTAGAAAAAGAAAGAAGCAGAAAGATATCACGCTCGTTAACTTGAATATAACCCTTAAGTTAATGCCAATAATTACAAAATAACCAGGGAAGCAGAATAAGTTTTGTAGAGTTTTAAATATCCCCATCCAAAGCTATCATAGAGCTTAGATTTACTGGCCTGAGTGCAGCCGTCTCTTCCACCGACACATCGGGTAGCGGGAGCAGAGCACAGGCCTAACCTCTCTTAATCAAAACCTCAAACTAAATAACTTGAAATAAGCTATCAACAGCCTGAATTTGAACATTTGAAAGACTGTTAAATTGGACTATCAACTGTAATGTTCTATTAACTGATAGTTTTTTTCTTCCATAAATGCTCTTACAGTTTGATTTATCACTGGCATAATAGTAGGAAGTTCAGTTTTGTCTGTAATGATTCAATATCATTCCAAAATGATCAGCAATCATCATGGCTTTGTTTCAAATTTTGCTTCCTTTGATTTCTGAGTGATCAATAATAACATATATGTAAGAACAATGATCAGAAATTTATGCAGTTTTGTGAAAAAGGTGTATAGATAGTCATGACCAACAAATGAGATAGCTACTTCTTGGGTATCTAGTGTTTCTAAATCAACTGATAGTTACCAGCCAGACAAAATCTGGAGCTAGATTCGGTTACCGATATTTCTACTTACTGCAAGTTACATGTAATGTTGTTACAGCATGTGTATGCAGTACAACAACTTGAGGGTTATCTCAAAGAGGGTGTATGAATGCATTCATATCATACAGGAAACAGAAAAAAAGTTCATATTCACGACAGCTGTTCTGCTTCTTCGCATAATGATGAAATTAACAAATAGATTCCATGTTGCTATGCGTATGCGCAGTAATAAATAACAAACGATGTCAAAATGTGGTTAGACCAATTATTATTTATTATTAAAGAAGGAAAATCTTGTTGATGGTGACGTGATCTATGCGTCCGTCCTCCTAGAGATCATAAGAAAGAACCAAGCGAAATTGTTCGGCGAACCTGAAGCTCTTTCTCTGTTTTCATGTATTCCCCTACCTGCCAGCCAAACGTCTAAAAAGAAGTTCCACTACGTTGGTCGATTTTTGAACGGGCAAGAGATGGTTGTGCGCCTCTTATGCGTCAGCATGGCTTTTCGTGGCCCAAACGCATGAGATGCAAATCGTTTCCTGAACTCGTCGGTGATAAACCGTGCATGAAAGGAAACGGAATTGTAGCGAATGGAACCTCAATGACACCTCATTCCTCAGTGCCTGTTCATCCAACGGAAATAACCCCAGTTAGGAAATGTGAGAGGATGACGGGTGGCTGTTCTTTCAACGAATAAAACCGCAGAAAAGAAATGTGAAAGGATGAAAATGCCTTTGTGTGAAGATGTTGGCTACAACTTCACTTACATGTCAAACATGACGTAAAAAGAGGCAGCGCTTGAAGCTTATCAATTCCTTCCGCCCATTAGCAACCAGTGCTCCCGAGGCTCTTTCTCTGCTCCATTTGTGCTCCTACCTGTCAACCAAATGTCACGGACCAAATTTCTCCTTGCCACTCCCTTTTTACTCAAGGGAAAAGGGGCTGTGCCCCTGTTATGTGCCAGTATGGCTTTCGATGGCCCAAAACGATGAGATGCAGACATTTTCTCAAAGCTAACGGCAACAGACTACGCGTAGATCGGAATGCAATGGTACGTAATAGTGCATTGACAATAACTCGACAGCAAGAAATTCCCAAACACACCAGCCTCGTGGAAAAATTGTGAAGAATGGTATTTCATCTTGATTGCTATCACTTCCAGTTTTGGAGGTTGAGTTACAGTCAAAAGTCATTTTCCAATGTGGCTATGTGCGGTCATACCTATAATAGCGCATGTTTCTTTTTGAAATATTTTTGATTGGCATCTTTGGGAAACTAGTCAGCATAATGAATAGTATAATTTTATGAAGTAGAGTCATATATTGCGAAAATTTCTTCGTGAGCAGTCGTAAGTATTCGTCGGTAGTCGAAGTATTGTAAACGTATTGAAAGCAAAAGATTTAATTGTAAGTAATAGTAGTTATAGGCTGTCCACCTGATTGTATTTGCAACATACAGTGAGTAGTTGTATTATTCTTGTGTTTTCTAAGTAAAAAATGTAATAATTAAAGAGATTTCATGTTTCCAAGGGTCTGTCTAATAATAAGTCACAGATGACGTCAAAATGGGGTGAGAACAAGACAGTGGCAAAAGAGGCACAGCTGAGTGCGTCGCTTCTACAGACCAAACGCATATAGAACACAAAGAGATATCTTCGTCAAACACAACATTGCCGATCAGATTAAAAAAAAAATCACGTTTTACTGAAATAAGAGTGAAAAAAAGACTAATAGTATTTAGTGTCAAATTAGAATTTAGCCATGTCAGCATACTGACATCCGAAGTATAACTTTGTTTGACTTACGGGTGAATGGTAAATCGACTATTGCAGATAAACTGACAGTAAACTAACTCCTTTGAAAAAGACGTACCACCCGGTTTTTTCAAACAAACCAAAACTAATTAAAAGCTGAAGTCAATGTGTTTATTTTCCTTGTCTTCCGCTGCAATTCCAATATTCAAATGGTCCTTTACTCAATAATTTAGGCAAGAAATTTTCGAAAGAGGAGCATCCGGGAAGTTTGTTATTATTTCACAAAATATGTAGAAAGAGGGTAGGATTTAGAGCGTATTTGTTTTGAATTGGCTTCAATCTTTCATTTAAGTGCTATCAAATTAATAGAATGAGAAATGGATTAAATTTTGAGCTCGGTAATGAATTAGAGAAATATATTTTTGGTCACGTCACAAGCATGAGACACAGGAAAATTTACGATTCCCTCTCGAGGAATGGAATATCAGACTTCCTTGCTCTAGCACTAAGCCACTAGCTCACCATAACGAGTCTCGAAGGATTCACATTGAGGTACGCAATAAGGATCCGCAAATTCATTTTAAACAACTGCAGAAAGTACACGAGAGAGCGTGACCACAGATTTTACTTGTAAATTTGATATACATGTGAAATACACGAGAAAAGCGTTTGAGAAGCATGTCAAAAGTATGGTCCAATGCACACAGTGTTTCCTCTATATTTTGTTTAGTTCTTAAGCCTGCGTGCGAAAAACGTGTTCTAACACTTCAGAGCCTTGCACGTTTTAGAAGCTTGACGATGATTTGTGATTGAGCCTGAACAAGCTGGAATTTTAACCTTGGACCTTTGATCACCCGCGTAAATATGATTTCCTTTTTAAGAAAAAATAAAACCCAAACCGCCTTTGATTAAGGTCGCATCGGAAACACCAAAAATTTGATAAACGCTACGGTGTCACAGCGAATTAATACGGCATCTGCATGAAACAACCTATCTGTTTCACTCTCAGAAATGAATTACAAAAATTCTTTTTAACAAAAACTGGAATACTTACCAAAAATCACGTAGAAAAGATATGCTTATAACGTACTTTAACTTTACTTTAATCTTTAATTGCAATTAAATTGAATCTTAAGGTTATGTCTCTGAGAGGTATAATTACCGTATTAACTCCAATAAACGTTCCGGCATTTGATGTTGTCTTGGCTTTTTTTTTTTTGCGTTTCCGATGCGGTGTTTAATCAATGGCAGCGTTTATGCCAAGATCTTATTTGTTAAGTCTCTGACATCAATTACAGAGGATCATCTACAAATATATTTCAGAACCGCAGCATGTTTAAAGCTCCAGTAGCTCCCATTTTGGAGATTGATTTGAAGGGAGTTGAAGTTAAATGCATTGTAATGAGCCCGTAATTTTTTGTTGCTGTCGTTTTAATTTTTTTAGTCTTTGTTTTTGCCTATTTTGGTTTTATTGTTTGTCTTCTTTTATTGTTGTTCTTTTTATCCTGAATAAACGTCGCTTTCTTTCGACTGAGTGAAATTCTCATTTGAGGGCGGTGTATCCCTAAGTGGTGTAGAAAGGTTTTCATTTGCTCAAGATCCAAATGTTAATCTCCTTCTAAATTTTCAAGTACTACAACATTTATATCCGCTTATGTTGCTTAGAAAGCTATTGAATCAGACGTAGCGCTATCTCCCGAAGTTTTAGGTATTGTCAATACAAGGCAAGACCATCAAGATGGATGAAGAGTCCTTGAAAATGTTGATTAAGTACATGAATGTCTCTTAAGTCCCTGCTTGAGTAGAAGAAATCCTTCACTCAAAATTCATCAGCCCACTTATTTTGCTTTTTTTTCTGTCCTTGAAAATGTTTTTAAAACATAGCTTGACAAGGGCAAGGATGAAAACAAAGGTATACTTTTCAGGCGACGAGCCTCTTATGCAGGTGATGATCATCTTCCACCTGTAATCCTTTCAGCTCACGCAATTTTCTCTGTATCCTGGTGTAACTTGATAATAAAATAATTTACATGCCGTGTCCACTTCAGTTTTCTTGAAAAGCAAAAAACTTCCTAGCTCTGTATGGGCCTCTTTCGTTCCACGAAAATGTAAAAAAAAAACCGGAGGGTAAAAAGAGTCATTCTCTACTGTAAAGCCCACATCAGTCTAAGTTATATTTTTAGTACCCACTTTCGATGAATGAATAAAAATGTTAAGTATCAAAGAACATAACGTTTCCCGTTAGATTAGAGTATACACAAAAGAACCGGAACAAATGATTTTCTATACAAGAATTGGCTAACCAATTTCCTTCGCTTTTTCCTCCTTTTAAATGCCATCGGGGTAGAACTTCAGATTCTTTAAATGCTTAAACTTTTAAAACTGTCACTATGGGTGTGTGCTAAAAATTTTAAGCTCATGCCGGTCGATTTTGCTTTCATAATTCCACAAACTTTAGGTGCATTTTTCTCGACAAAAAGGGTTTTTTACAGACGTTTAGTGGGGTTCTATCTCACTTTAAGGCAAAACTAATCGAAACAAATCGTAGCCAATAAAGATTTGCGGAAAGCTATAAAGCTCAGTAATCAAATTCACTATTTTCGGTAAATCTCGTTTAGCTAATCGTATCAGTTGTACAGTCCAGACAAGGTCATTGCCATTGACTGGTTAGCGAAACCTTAAGCTAGGATAAACATTTCATCAACATTTTGACAAGAATTACGTACTTAAAGGGCTTGAGTCAGATATCGACAACACTCTCACAAGAACCATTGCAATGGCTGAAATTCAGTGCGTCGTTTTCACGACCTTGCTGCTTTTGAGTGCGCTCACCTGCGTTTCTGGTAAAATAGGAAAATGTGAGAAGATCAAAATACCATTGTGCCAAGGCATTGGCTACAACTTCACTTCCATACCAAACATGTTCAACCACGACACGCAGGAAGAGGCAGCGCTTGGAGTTCATCAATTTTGGCCGCTACTAGAGATCAAGTGTTCGGCGGACCTGAAGCTTTTCCTCTGTTCCATGTTTGCTCCAAACTGCCAGCCAAACGTCAAAAAAAGAGTTCCACCATGTCGTTCGATTTGTGAAAGGGCAAGAGATGGTTGTGCGCGTTTACTGCGTCAGTATGGCTTTTCTTGGCCCAAACGCATGAGATGCAAAACGTTTCCTGAACACGGTGGCGATGAGCCGTGCATGGAAGGAAACGGAATTGTAGCGAACGGAACGTCAACGACAGCTCATCCATTAGAGCCTGTTCTTCCGAAGAAAACAACCCCATTTAAGAAATGTGAGAAGATCAAAGTACCTTTGTGTCAGGGTATCGGCTACAACTTCACCTACATGCCAAACATGTTCAACCACGACACACAGGAAGAGGCGGCGCTTGAAGTTCACCAATTCTGGCCGCTAGTTGAGATCAAGTGTTCGGCGGACTTGAAGCTCTTTCTGTGCTCCATTTATACTCCTATATGTCAGCCGAACTATAGGAAAGAAATTCCCCCATGTCGGTCACTTTGCCAACAAGCAAGGGAAGGTTGTGCGCCTCTTATGCGCCAGTACGGCTTTTCGTGGCCCAAGCGAATGAGATGCGAAAATTTTCCGAAACTCGGCCAAAAGATATGCATAGGACCAAACAGAAATTCAGCTAAAGGATCCCTAACGACACCTTTACCCTCAGTCGCTGTAAAGAAATGTAAAAGGATAAAAATACCTTTCTGCCAGGGTATTGGCTACAACCGTACCTCACTACCAAACATCAAAGAGGAAGAAGCCGTCTATTTCCAACAGCTCAGGCCACTATTTGGAGGCAAGTGTTCTCCGAATCTGAAGCTCTTTCTTTGCTCTATGTACGCTCCTGAATGCCGACCGAATGACACAGACCCACTTCCTCCTTGTCGCTCGACTTGCAAACAAGCGAAGAGAGGTTGTGCTCCTTTCATGCGCCTACATCACGTTCGCTGGCCAAAGAGAATGAGATGCAAAAATTTTCCAAAAGCTGGCGGCAAGAAGTCGTGCATAGATCCGAACGGGATTGTACATAAGGGTGCATAAACAATACCTTCACGACAACATCTGCAGCTACTACCAAACACAGCAGAGAACCAAAAAGACTGACTTTAAACCGCAACATTTGTGCGCCATTTTCTAATAATAGCCGTCATTTATATCAGTCATATCTCGTTTTGCGTTAAATTTGTTATTTGGAAAAACAAGCCATACGGTAATGATGAACTGGATTAGCGAAAGCTGGCGATTTCGAATCTTAAATTTCATAAGCAGTTTAAAGCCTTGTTTGAACTTTAAAATTGATCTTTCAAGTTCACTTCAACTCTTCTTCTATTTCCGAGAAAGATGTGCGCTCTTTCAGTCTAGCGGAGTAAAGTAAATAAATATTAATTTGTTATTGAAGTCATAGTAAAAGTTATACGAAATATAATTTTCAAATGTGATGGGCAGGTAGCCTTGAAAAGATCCTTTCCAAGTCAAGTTTAAATTACTCTATAAAAAACAAAAATATCAGTAATCTTTGAAATAAAAGTTATATTCAATGTTTTTCTTGGTCGACCAGTGCACAAAAATCTAAGTTGTGTGAAATATATAAATAAAGTCTTCTCTTGCTGTATCACACCCTTCCTCTCGCATTTTTTGAATTCTTAACAGAAGTGTTTTTTGTTGCCATAGCAGTTGATAACAGGTGCTTTTGTTGATTCACAACAATCACTCTTGTCTAAGGCGGTTTAGCACTAATCTTCATGTGTTCGTAAATCCTTCGGTAGACATCATATCCTTGACCCAATGCGGTGGCCCATTTGAACATATCGTGCACAAGGTATGGCCTGAGCCAATGTGCCAACTGAAAGTCGTTGTTTGCTACCTCGTGTTGATTAATTCAGCTCTGCTAAGTCTTCTCGCAATCAAAGAATATTCATTGTTCTCTTGAAAATAGCGTCATAATGTCAAAGAAACGTCAACTTTTGGGTAAACCTTCTTGTTCTGTATTTCCAAATTTAAGTTTGTATTGTGGCGTTTACGCCGTTCCCCTGTTAAATAAGGCTATTGTGTTTGCGCTTGAGTTGACCCTTAAACTACAAAGATCTGATTAATTCTCTCTGGCTGCTACGCATTTCCTTGCAGAATAGTCACGAGAATCTGGTCTTAAATCAAGACAACAATTTCTACCTGATAAGTTTGAGTATTCTCATTACCTGTTTATTAAATAATGCATGAGTGTTATAGTGAGAAGTTACATGTTAATCCGGCATTACTGGGAGTTAAAGTGTGAAGCTGAATGAGTGAAGCAAAATGGCCTGGTTACTAACTTGATCTACATGTTAAGAAGTATTTTTCACATCTTCTTGAGTGAAGCAAAATGGCCTGGTTACTAACTTGATCTACATGTTAAGAAGTATTTTTCACATCTTCTTGAGTGAAGCAAAATGGCCTGATTACTAACTTGATCTATATGTTAAGAAGTATTTTTCACATCTTCTTAGCTGCTTCAAATTAAATCGGTGTAATGATACACGACTCTTCCAAACGCACCTTCCGTGAGCTGGGTACATCTTGTGCAAATGCTTGTCCAAGTAAACAAATAAACGCCTGAGTTGAATTTAATTCCTCTAATTTCTACTTTCATCACTATTAATATTATTATCGAACACTATCTCTGATTTAAATGTAATTTACTTTTCTTTCTTTTTACTTTGGCTTTGTAGACCGGGAAGAAAACATTTTTCGTAGCAATATATCCATTTGGAATGAAACCAATAAAAATAAGACCTCGTGTTTATTCCTTTATTACAAAGGAGAGTTATCTCTAAAAAATTTTCCTTCCTTTGCTGGCTCGTTTTCTTCGTTTTTACAGAGTGAACCTACAGTGAAGAATCAAAATCAACGCTAACAAAGTACATCAGAGATAAGACGACACAAACAGACTGTCATATATTATTTTTAAGACAGACCGGGTGTAGTCAACGATATCTGAAGAGTCTGGACTCGGAAAGATGGAAAAATACATGACAGGAGGTTTTGTTCATTCAGAAATAGTGTTTGATCTGCGTCACCCTGAAGGACTGGACATTATTTCAGCTAAAGTTAGCGAGCCTCTTCTCTTTCCTTTATATGATATTTAAGACACAATCTCTTAAATCCAGAGTTGGGTGACAAAGTTCAAACCGCATCATTTTTGCAGTGCCTTGCCTCTCATAAAATAACTAAAGGAGTTCTCTTATTTTCTCCGTTGAAAGTTTAATCTAAAAACAGCGGAGTGAAATTATTGAAATAACCTCTTCTTTGTGTCTTCGTTGTCGCAATTAAGAACTTACGAAAAAGAAATAGTCCCTCCTTTACAGTATTTTTTTATTTGTTTGTTAGGTTGCTTTTTTTGTTGTTGTTGTGGTTGCTTGAAGAATGATATGGTTAATTCCATTTCTTCGATGTTAACCTGACTAAGAAAGCTAGGAACCATCTGGTTAAAGGTTAAGGACTGAATCAGAACACAAACGTTACAAATTAATTATTCTGTCTTGCGTGTGATTTACAAGCATTACCACATGCACTTGGCACCTGCATTTGCGTGTTTTAGCATGTAACTTGAGGCCTTTTTAGCGCGCAAAGCTCAATTTGCTGAGATGAGACTGACAAGATTTACCTGCCAAGTGTACATCTGCTAACGGAAATTCTACAGTGATGTCATTCCATGTGGCGGCTTGTAGGAGCACACGACACGCATTTTTTCCATTGTTTTTCTCAGTTTGATATTTTTCAAAGTTCTATTTTAACCTTCAAGCCGGGCTGGATCTCTTTCAAATCTTTTCTTCCCTCTAAGAAGAGCTCTTTTATCATTGAAGTTGTCGCGAAGACAGGCAACTAGTAAAATTCGTCTGACTGTCATTTCGTCTGGAGTTGGCTATTTTGCGATAAGTCTAACGACTCCGTGGCAAAGACACAATTATGTGGGTTCTAGAGCGTGTCACAACTTACAATAACATAAAATCACACTATAAAATCCCTTGATGTACTAGCAGCTCAGAGGCTAAAGAGACGTTTTCCATGGATGGTAACGTTTATCTAGAACTGACTTCAGCTAGTAATTTTATAAGTCCGCGAGAGGTCAACATTGGAATCCACATAACTTGCCTTAATCTGCTGTTCAGTTCACTATTTGTGTTTGAGAATCCATTGTATTGGCCATTATATGACGGCTAACTATTAATTTCTTTCTGTTAAAGTTAGAAGAAAAATTTAACGGTTAACCTTTTTTAACAGTAACGGATAAAATTCGACAATTTTTACACCTAATTTGCTAAATTATTTTACCGTCTTAAGGCGAAATAACTGTTAGTCCCATTTATTTCAAATTTAAAACAGCTTTGGTTTGCGCGCGCCGATCTTCACGTGCGCTTAAAATAATGCAGAAGTTCGTGACACGAATTTATTCCGAGCTCACTAAAAAAAACTCGAATTCGTGTTAGGAATGACTATACAACGGTCAAAAATGTTCTACGTCTAAATCAACATGTCTCTTTCATCAAATTGGCATGGTCGACACTCGAATAAGTTTCGCTCATGATAAGATTAACGTTTCACTCGAGTCTCATTTTCTTACTGTTGCTAATAATCTGTTCTTGCACTGTTTGTTTATTATGCAGTCTTGTGCAGGCTTTCTCATTTATTAATTTTAGCCATTTTACAACTGACGATTGATTTTTTTCCGTTAAAGTTAGCAGAGGAAAATTTCTCGGTTAACTATTTCCACTACTAACGATAGAACTTCACGATTTTTTAAGTCTAACGGCTTCGTCGTTTTTTCTGTTTTACGGCTAATGGTTAACCCCGTTGAGATCCTCTAGTGCTGAGGTTGAAAAACTTTCCTGTGGCGAAAAGGTTACGACATTAGAAAAAGAAAGAAGCAGAAAGATATCACGCTCGTTAACTTGAATATAACCCTTAGGTTAATGCCAATAATTACCAAATAACCAGGGAACCAAAATAAGTTTTGTAGAGTTTAAATATCCCCATCCAAAGCTACCATAAGAGCTTAGATTCACTGTCCTGAGTGCAGCCGTCTCTTCCACCGACACATCGGGTAGCGGGAGCAGAGCACAGGCCTAACCTCTCTTAATCAAAACCTCAAACTAAATAATTTGAGATAAGCCATCAACAGCCTGAATTTGAACACTTGGAAGACTGTTAAATTGAACTATCAACTGTAATGTTCTATTTACTGATGGGTTTTTTTCTTCCATAAATGCTCTTACAGTTTGATTTATCACTGGCATAGTAGTAGGAAGTTCAGTTTTGTCTGTAATGATACAATATTATTCCAAAATGATCAGCAATCATCATGGCTTTGGTTCAAATTTTGCTTCCTTTGATTTCTGAGTGATCAATAGTAACATATATATATAAGAACAATGATCAGAAACTTATGTAGTTTTGTAAAAAAGGTGTATAGATAGTCATGACCAACAAATGAGATAGCTACTTCTTGGGTATCTAGTGTTTCTAAATCAACTGATAGTTACCAGCCAGACAAAATCTGCAGCTAGATTCAGTTACTGCAAGTTACATGTAATGTTGTTACAGCATGTGTACGCACTACAACAACTTGAGGGTCATCTCAAAGAGGGCGCTTGTGCTTTAGATGTTGGTTCAGGGAGTGGCTATCTCACAGCTGCTATGGCTTATATGGTGAGTACAGTGATTAGTATTAACATGCTCATGTAGAGCAAGAAATTGAGAATTTACTATTGTCCATCATTTTTGTCTATTTGTGAAACATTAACTCCATTATTATCTGTATCACTGTCATTATTGTATCAGTACTCTAGAACTGTGACTGTGGTAGTAAATTGGCAATAAAGACAACAAGACAACTTGGTTTAATCAAGTCAGTTAATAATGCAAATTTTCCTCCATGAAGAGGTTCTAAAGCTGACGTGTCGGTGTTGGCCCTTGGTTAGATCTCATTCTTTCCCATTTTTTAAATAAGTAAATCAACTTTATTTGACAAGAGTGTCACTTAACAGTTATTCAACTGAAAAACTAGTGGTCTGAATCCTTTGAAACTTCAGGTTGGAGAAAGTGGAAAGGTTCATGGAATTGATCATATTGATAAGCTTGTCAAAGATTCTTGGGCTAATATTAAAAGAGGGAAGCCTGAACTTCTTGAAAAGGGCAGAGTCAAAATTGTCTGTAAGTGTTTCATTTTCTTGCATAAGTGTGGCTGTAGAAAAATTTGTCCAAATCAATTGTTGCTGACGGCTGCATGTCACTCCAATTGAAAATTGCATTTGTTCCATTTACTGCAGCTGGTGATGGGCGCAAAGGTTATGAACCTGGGCAGCCCTACGATGCAATCCATGTGGGAGCAGCTGCAGCAGAATTACCGTCTGCTGTGAGTAGAAGATAAACTTAAATCTTAAATTTAACATGAACCCTTCTTTGGAAAATGTGGATATGTGATTTGTATACCACATTTACAGTAGTTTGCTTAACCTTTTAACTCCCTTTGTGACCAAGGCAGAATTTTTCTTGCAATATCAATACAATATCAAGCAGACAACTAATGCGCAGCATTAAATAGCATTCTTTGAAATAGAATAATCTTTTAGTGAATAACATTCATTTATTTTCATATGTATATACATTTTTTACCCCAAGCTTCTAGAGCAGCTTAAACCAGGAGGTCGTCTTATTTTTCCAGTGGGAGCAGAAGCGCGGAATCAGGTTCTTGAACAGCATGATTAACTTGAGGATGGTCAGATTATGAAGAAGAATCTGATGGGTGTCATCTATATCCCACTCTGTGATAAAAAAAACACCAGTGGTCAGGTTGTAAGCTATCTTAAACTTTTATGGCTGTTTCTTAAACTGTTTTGATTTTTGTTCAAAGTGGATTGAATATTTCTTTTTGCATGTATGTGTTCCAATGGACCTACAATCTTATGAAGAATTGAAAGAAATTACTGTTTTCAGTCACTGAGTTGAATGGGAGTCAGCTGGCATAGATTTGGCTGAAAGGGCCTTAGCCTGTGTTGGTTTGTCAATCAAATATGAAAGTGTATACAGGCAACACTGGGTTACATGAGAGCTGTTTATTCCAGCACAGTTTATTATGATGTCTCAATTTGCTCCTCTCTTTTTCTATTTTTAGAGTTCTAAATAAAAGAAATAGGCTACGAGTGGATTTTGAAGAAAGCCAATAGCATATTTCAGGCTTTAATGCTAGTTTTGTCTGTAACTTGTTACTGTTCAAGCATTGTTATCAATGACATAAAATCTTAAACAGAAGCTCTCTTCAGTGAAAAGTTCTGCATACTTTAGTATGAAAGGTGAAAAGGAAGAATGAACAATTTCTTCAGATGGTTTAAGCGGAGGATCTTTTAAATAGAAACAATACTAAAAAGTGTGTTTTTATTACTGAGATATTTGTTATTTGTCTAGTTGTCAAGAGGTAGGTAGACATTATCATTAAAAGTTGAACAACAGCTTACACTGGTGTACACGCGTTTGAGGGATCATTGTTCATACCTTCACCTGTCAACTGAGACTAACTCCCCCCTCTAATGTCCAAAGTTGAACCCCATACAGAGTGCTTATTGTGGTTGCTAGTCATGCGCAAAAGATCGTTCACATTGCAGCCGAAGTCACGAAACCAGAACAAAGGTCTTGCGATCGATCAAACATATCAGATGGAATATCACACCCCTAATGGTTTCAAAAAAAGAACAGCAGACCATAGATATAATGTATGAATGCATTCATATCATACAGGAACTAGAGAAAAAGTTCATATTCAAGACAGCCGTTCTGCTTCTTCGCATGATGATGAAATTAACAAATAGATTCCATGTTGCTGTGCGTCTTCGCAGTAATAAATAACAAACGATGTCAAAATGTGGTTAGACCAATTATTATATATTAAAGAAGGAAAATCTTGTTGATGGTGACGTGATCTATGCGTCTGTCCTCCTATAGATCATGAGAAAGAACCAATCAAAATTGTTCGGCGGACCAGAAGCTCTTCCTCTGTTTTCATGTATGCCCTTTACCTGCCAGCCAAACGTCTAAAAAGAAGCTCCACCACGTTGGCCGATTTGTGAATGGGCAAGAGCTAGGAGATGGTTGTGCATGTGTGCCTCTTATGCGTCAGCATGGCTTTTCGTGGCCCAAACGCATGAGATGCATATCGTTTCCTGAACTCGTCGGTGATAAGCCGTGCATGGAAGGAAACAGAATTGTAGCGAATGGAACCTCAATGACACCTCATTCCTCAGTGCCTGTTCTCCCAACGGAAACAACCCCAGTTAAGAAATGTGAGAGAGTGACGAGTGGCTGTTCTTTTAACGAATAAAACCGCAGAAAAGAAATGTGAAAGGATAAAAGTACCTTTGGTGAAGATGTTGGCTACAACTTCACTTTCATGTCAAACATGACGTAAAAAGAAGCAGCGCTTGAAGCTCATGAATTCCTTCCGTCTATCAGCGACCAGTGCTCCCCAGTCCTGAGGCTCTTTCTCTGCTCCATTTGTGTTCCCACCTGTCAACCAAATGTCACAGACCAAATTTCTCCTTGCCACTCCCTTTTTACTCAAGGGAAAAGGTGTGCACCTGTTATGTGCCAGTATGGCTTTCGATGGCTAGCTAGCGGCAACAGACTACGCGTAATAATTAAATAGATTCCATGTTTCCGAGGTTCTATCTAATAATAAGTCACAGATAACGAAAAATGACAAAATGACAAAATGTGGTGAGAACAAACAGTGGCAAACGAGGCACAGCTAAGCGCGTCGCTCCTACAGATCAAACGCATATGAAATACACAGAGATATCTTCGTCAAACACAACATTGCCGATCAGATTAACAAAAAATCACGTTTTGATAAAATAAGAGTAAAAAAAAGACTAATAGTATTCTGTGTCAAATTTGAATTTAGCTATGTCAGCTTACTGATCGATATCCGAAATAGAACTTGTTTGACTTGCGGGTGAATGGTGAATCGACTATTGCAGATAAACTGACAATAAACTAACTCCTTTGAAAAAGACGTACCACCTAGATTTTTCAAACAAACTAAAACTAATTAAAAGGTGAGGTCAATGTGATTGTTTTCCTTGTCTTCCCCTGCAATTCCGATATTCAAATGGTCCTTTACTCAGTAATTTTTACGCGAGAAATTTTCGAAAGAGGAGAATTTGTTATTATCTCGCTAAATATGTAGAAAAAGGGTAGGATTTAAGGCGTATTTGTTTTCAATTGGCTTCAATCTTTCATTTAAGTGCTATCACATTAATAGAATGAGAAATGGGGTTAAATTTTGAGCTCGGTAATGAATTAGAGAAATATGTTTTTGGTCACATCACGAGCATGGGAAACAGAAGAATTTATGAGTCCCTCTTGAGGAATGGAATCTCAGACTTCCTTGCTCTGGCACTAAGCCACTAGCTCACCATAACGAGTTTCGAAGGATTCCCAGTGAGGTACGCGATAAGGATCCGCAATTCATTCTAAACAACTGCAGAAAGTACACGAGAGAGCGTGACCTCGCCTTTTACTTGTAAATTTGATATACATGTGAAATACACGAGAAAAGCGTTTGAGAAGCATGTCAAAAGTATGTTCCCATGCACACAGTGTTTCCTCGATTTTTTTGTTTAGTTCTTAAGCCTGCATGCGAAAAACGTGTTCTCACACTTCAGAGCCTTGCACGTTTTAGAGGCTTGACAACGATTTGTGATTGAGCCCGAACAAGGCGGAATTTTAAACCTTGGGCCTTTGATCACCCGCGTAAATATGATTTCCTTTTTAAGAAAAAATAAAAACCAAACCGCCCTTGATTAAGGTCGCATCGGAAACACCAAAAATTTGATAAACGCTTCGGTGTCACAGCGAATTAATACGGTATCTGCATGAAACAACCATTCTATCTGTTTCACTCTCAGAAATGAATTACAAAAATTTTTTGAATAAAAAACTGGAATACTCACCAAAAATTACGTAGAAAAGATATGCTTATAACGTACTTTAACTTTACTTTAATCTTTAATTGCAATTAAATTGAATTCAAAGATTATGTCTCTGAGATGTATAATTACCGCATTAACTCCACTAAACGTTGCGGCATTTGATACTGTTTTGATTTTGTTTTTTGCGTTTCCGATGCGGTGTTTAATCAATGGCTGCGTTTATGCCAAGATCTTCTCTGATAAGTCTCTGATATCAATTACAGAGGATCATCTACAAATATATTTCAGAACCGCAGCATGTTTAAAGCTCCAGTAGCTCCCATTTTGAAGATTCGTTTGAAGGGAGTTAAAGTTAAATGCATTGTAATGAGCCCGTAATTTTTTGTTGCTGTCGTTTTAATTTTTTTAATCTTTGTTTTTGCCTATTTTGGTTTTATTGTTT
Organism: Pocillopora damicornis; assembly: GCF_964200805.1. Classification (NCBI taxonomy): domain Eukaryota; kingdom Metazoa; phylum Cnidaria; class Anthozoa; order Scleractinia; family Pocilloporidae; genus Pocillopora; species Pocillopora damicornis. The sequence continues at coordinate 7,589,432 of NC_142683.1, forward strand.
GTCTTCTTTTATTGTTCTTTTAATCCTGAATAAACGTCGCTTTCTTTCGACTGAGTGAAATTCTCATTTGAGGGCGGTGTATCCCTAAGTGGTGTAGAAAGGTTTTCATTTGCTCAAGATCCAAATGTTAATCTCCTTCTAAATTTTCAAGTACTACAACATTTATATCCACTTATGTTGCTTAGAAAGCTATTGAATCAGACGTAGCGCTATCTCCCGAAGTTTTAGGTATTGTTAATACAAGGCAAGACCATCAAGATGGATGAAGAGTCCTTGAAAATGTTGATTAAGTACATGAATGTCTCTTAAGTCCCTGCTTGAGTAAAAGAAATCCTTCACTCAAAATTAATCAGCTTACTTATTTTGTTTTTTTTTTCTGTCCTTGAAAATGTTTTTAAAACATAGCCTGACAAGGGCAAAGATGAAAACAGAGAAGGTACACTTTTGACGCGACGAGCCTCTTATGCAGGCGGTGATCATCTTCCACCTGTAATCCTTTCAGCTCACGCAATTTTCTCTTTATCTTAATGTAACTTGATAGTAAAATTATTTACATGCTGTGTCCACTTCAGTTTTCTTGAAAAGCAAAAAACTTCCTAGTTCTGTATGGGCCTCTTTCGTGTCCACGAAAATGTAAGCCAACTGGAGGGTAAAAAAGAGTTATACTCTAATGTAAAGCCCACATCAGTCTAAGTTATATTTTTGGCACTCAGTTTCGATGAATGAATAAAAATGTTTAGTATCAAAGAACATAACGTTTCCCGTTAGATTAGGGTATACACAAAAGAACCGGAACAGATGATTTCCTATTCAAGAATTGGTTAACCTATTTCCTTCGCGAATTCCTCATTTTAAATGCCATCGAGGTAGAATTTCAGATTCTTTAAATGCTTAAACTTTTAAAACTGTCACTATGGGAATGTGTTAAAAACTTGAAGCTCATGCCGATCGATTTTGCTTTCATAATCCCACAAACTTTAAGTGAAGAATCGAGATCAACTCACACCGAGTAAATGAGAAATAGAGCAACAACAATCGTTATTGATTACTGGGACATCAGTCTCGAGCTGATTTTGCTGTTTTGCTCCTGAAAACGTTTTCGAACTTGGGGAAATGGCAGAGAAAACTTTGCCGGAGATTGATCAAAAGCCATAATGATTAATGGGCGCTAGATCTTTGTTAACATGAAATGATTAATCTACAAGAAATTAGGGCTAAACTGATTAAAGTTGCGTTGCACCTTTCTCGACAAAAAGATTTTTTACAGACGTTTGGTGGGGTTCTATCTCACTTTAAGGTAAAACTAATTGAAACAAATTGTAGCCAATAAAGATTTGCGCAAAGCTATAAAGCTCAGTAATTAAATCCACTATTTTCGGTCAATCTCGTTTAGCTAATCGTATCATTTGTACAGTCCAGACAAGGTCATTGCCATTGACTGGTTAACGAAACCTTAAGCTTGGATAAACATTTTATCACGATTTTGACAAGAATTACGTACATAAAGGGCTTGAGTCAGATATCAACAACACTCTCACAATAACCATTGCAATGGCTGAAATTCAGTGCGTCGTTTTCACGACCTTGCTGCTTTTGAGTGCGCTCACCTGCGTTTCTGGTAAAATAGGAAAATGTGAGAAGATCAAAATACCATTGTGCCAAGGCATTGGCTACAACTTCACTTCCATGCCAAACATGTTCAACCACGACACGCAGGAAGAGGCAGCGCTTGAAGTTCATCAATTTTGGCCGCTAGTAGAGATCAAGTGTTCGACGGACCTGAAGCTCTTCCTCTGTTCCATGTTTGCTCCAAACTGCCAGCCAAACGTCAAAAAAAGAGTTCCACCATGTCGTTCGATTTGTGAAAGGGCAAGAGATGGTTGTGCACGTTTAATGCGTCAGTATGGCTTTTCTTGGCCCAAACGCATGACATGCAAAACGTTTCCTGAACTCGGTGGCGATAAGCCGTGCATGGAAGGAAACGGAATTGTAGCGAACGGAACGTCAACGACAGCTCATCCTTTAGAGACTGTTCTTCCAAAGAAAACAACCCCATTTAAGAAATGTGAGAAGATCAAAATACCTTTGTGTCAGGGCATCGGCTACAACTTCACCTACATGCCAAACATGTTCAACCACGACACACAGGAAGAAGCGGCGCTTGAAGTTCACCAATTCTGGCCGCTAGTCGAGATCAAATGTTCGGCTGACCTGAAGCTCTTCCTGTGCTCCATTTATACTCCTATATGTCAGTCGAACTATGGGAAAGAAATTCCCCCATGTCGATCGCTTTGCCAAAAAGCAAGGGAAGGTTGTGCGCCTCTTATGCGCCAGTACGGCTTTTCGTGGCCCAAGCGATTGAGATGCGAAAATTTTCCGAAACTCGGCCATAAGATATGCATAGGACCAAACGGAAATTCAACTAAAGGATCCGTAACGACATCTTTACCTTCAGTCGCTGTTCTTCCAACGAAAACTTTGACCGCTCCAAAGAAATGTAAAAAGATAAAAATACCTTTCTGCCAAGGTATTGGCTACAACCGTACCTCACTGCCAAACATCAAGGAGGAAGATGCCGTCTATTTCCAACAGTTCAGGCCACTATTTGGAGGCAAGTGTTCTCCAAATCTGAAGCTCTTTCTTTGCTCCATGTACGCTCCTGAATGCCGACCGAATGTCACAGACCCACTTCCTCCTTGTCGCTCGACTTGCAAACAAGCGAAGAGAGGTTGTGCTCCTTTCATGCGCTTGCATCACGTTCGTTGGCCCAAGAGATTGAGATGCAAAAATTTTCCAAAAGCTGGAGGCAAGAAGTCGTGCATAGACCCGAACGGGATTGTACATAAGGGTGCATAAACAATACCTCCATAACAACATCTGCAGCTACTACCAAACAGAGCGGAGAACCAAAAAGACTGACTTTTAAACCGCAACATTTGGGCGCCATTTTCTAATATTGGACGTCATTTATATCATTAATCATACATCGTCATATTTTGCGTTAGATGTGTTATTCGAAAAAACAAGCCATACAGTAATGATGACGTGGATTACCGAAAGCTGGCGATTTTGAATCTTAAATTTCATAAGCAGTTTTAAGCCTTATTTGAACTTTAAAATTGATCGTTCAAGTTCACTTCAACTCTTCTTCTATTTCTGAGAAAGATGTGCGCTAGCGGAGAAAAGTAAATAAATATTAATTTGTTATTGAGGTCAAAGTAAAAGTTATATGAAATATAATTTTCAAATGTGATGGGAAGGTTGTCTTGTAAAGATCCCTTCCATATAACAGTCAAGTTTTAATTACCCCATAAAAAACAAAAATATCAGTAATCTTTGAAATAAAAGTTATATTCATTGTTTTTCTTGGTCGACCAGTGCACAAAAATCCAATTTGTGTGAAATAAATAAATAAAGTGTTCTCTTGCTGTATCACAGAATAGAAGTGTGTTTCGGTTGCGTGAGGTTACTTCATGCCATAGCAGTTGATAACGGGTGATTTTGTTGATTCACAACAATCACTCTTGTCTAAGGCGGTTTAGCACTAATCTTCATGTGTTCGAAGACCATTCAGTAGACATCATATCCTTGACCCTATGCGGTGGCCCATTTGAACAAATCGTGCACAAGGTATGGCTTGAGCCAAGGTGCCAACCGAAGATCGTTGTTTGATACCTCGTGTTGATTAATTCAGCTCTGCTAAGTCTTCTCGCAATCAAAGAATATTCATTGTTCTCTTGAAAATAGCGTCATAATGTCAATGAAACGTCAACTTTTTGGTAAACTTTCTTCTTTTGTATCTCCAAATTTAAGTTTGTATTCCGGCTTTTGCGCCGTTCCCCTGTTAAATAAGGCTATTGTGTTTGCGCTTGAGTTGACCCTTAAATTCCAATGATCTAATTCTCCCTGACTGCTACGCATTTCCTTGCAGAATAGTCACGAGAATCTGGTGTTAAATCAAGATAGCAATTTCTACCTGATAAGTTTGAGTATTCTCATTACCTGTTTGTTAAATAATGTACGAGTGTTATAGTGAGAAGTTACATGTTAAACCGGCATTACTGGGAGTTAAAGTGTGAAGCTGAATGAGTGAAGCAAAATGGCCTGGTTACTAACTTGATCTACATGCTGTAGTCCAAGAAGTATTAAATCAAAGATTCTAATTAATCGGTGTAATGATACAGGACTCTTTCAAACACAGTTTCCGTGAACTGGGTAAATCTTGAGCAAATGCTTGTCCAAGCAAACAAATAAACGCCTGAGTTGAATTTAATTCCCCTAATTTCTATTTTCATCACTATTAATATTATTATCGAACACTATCTCTGATTTAAATGTAATTTACTTTTCTTTCTTTTTACTTTGGCTTTGGAGACCTGGAAGAAAATATTTTTGTAGTAATATATCCGTTTGGAATAAAACCAATAAAAATAAGAGCTCGTGTTTATTCCAAACATTGACAGAGGAGAGTTATCTTAAAACATTTTCCTTCCTCTGCTGGCTCGTTTTCTTCGTTTTTACAGAGTGAACCTACAGTGAAGAATCAAAATCAACGCGAACAAAGTACATCAGAGATAAGACGACACAAACAGATTGTCATATAGTATTTTTGAGACAGACCGGGCGTAGTCAACGACATCTGAAGAGTCTGGACCCGGAAAGATGGAAAAATACAAGGGAGGAGGTTAAAAAAAAGAACAAAAGTTATGTTCATTCAGAAATAGTGCCTGATCTGCGACACCCTGAAGGATTGGACATTATTTAAGCTAAAGTTGGCGAGCCTCTTCTCTTTCCTTTATATGATATTTAAAACACAATCTCTTAGATCCAGAGTTGGGTGACAAAGTTCAAACCGCATCATTTTTGCAGTGCCTTACCTCTCATAAATTAACTAAAGTAGTTCTCTTATTTTCTCCGTTGAAAGTTTAATCTAAAAACAGCGGAGTGAAATTATAGAAATAACCTCTTCTTAGGGTCTTCGTTGTCGTAATTAAGAATTTATAAAAAAGAAATATTCCCACCTCTGCAGTATCTTTTGTTAATTTGTTTGGTTGATTTTTTTGTCGTTGTTGTTGTTTGAGGAATGATATGGTTAATTCCATTTCTTCGATGTTAACCTGACTAAGAAAGCTATGAACCATCTGGTTAAAGGTTAAGGACTGAATCAGAACACAAACGTTGCGAGTTAATCATTCTGTCTTGCGTGTGATTTAGGGGCATTACCACATGCACTTGTCACATGCATTTGCGTGTTTTAGCATGCAATTTGAGACCTTTTTAACACGCAGAGCTCAATTTGCTGAGATGAGACTGACAAGATTTACTTGCCAAGTGCACATATGCTAATAGATGTTCTACAGTAATGTCATTCCATGTGGCGGCTTGTAGGGCACACGACACGCATTTTTTCCATCGTTTTTCTCAGTTTGATATTTTTAAAGTTCTGTTTTAACCTTCAAACCGGGCTAGATCTCTTTCAAAACTTTTTCCCTCTAAGAAGCGCTCTTTTATCATCGAAGTTGTCGCGAAGACTGGGGACTAGTAAAATTCGTCTGACTGTCATTTCGTCTGGAGTCGTGGTGTGATATCTCCAAATTCTACAATTTCTAGTTGGCTATTTTGCGATAAGTCTAGCGACCCCGTGGGAAAGACATAATTATGCGGGTTCTAGAGCATGTCACAACTTACAATAACATAAAATCACACCATAAAATCCCTTGATGTACTAGCAGCTCAGAGGCTGAAGGGACGTTTTCCATGAATGGTAACGTTTATCTAGAACTGATTTCAGCAAGTAATTTTTTTAAGTCAGCAAGACATTGGAATCCACATCACTTGCCTTAATCTACTGTTCAGTTCACTATTTGTGTTTTGAGAATCCCGAGGAGGCTCATTTTTACGAAGGAAGCTGCTTCATTTCATAATGTATACTGAGTTATGGCACTTAAGGGCCACCGTAAAAAAGCTAACAATACAGAATTTTTCGAAAAAAATATATAAACTATTTTTCAGCTTACCGCTGTATTAAGTAACAGTTACAAAAAGTATAATACTGTTACATTTTGCCACGAAAAAAAACTAATTCAGAAACTTGATTTTCTGCCGTAATAAACAATCAGAGTTGCCGGAACCTTTTAGTAATTACACAGCAGCACAGAACGCTAAAAGAAAATAAAGAGCAATTAGAAAAGGTTTAACAAGAGGGTCTCAAAGGGATGATGGCTTTTATGGCTGACGATTCAAATTTCAACCATTATACGACGGCTAACTATTAATTTCTTTCCGTCAAAGTTAGAAGAAGAAAAATTTAACGGTTGACCTTTTTTTAGCAGTAACGGATACAATTCGTCAATTTTCGTCAATTGCTAAATTACTTTGCCGTCTTAAGGCGAAATAACTGTTAGTCCCACTTGTTTCGAATTTGAAACAGCTTTGGTTTGCATGCGCCGACCTTAGCGTGCGCTTAAAATAATTCACAAGTTAATGACACGAATTTATCCTGAGTTCAATAAAATCTCGAATTCGTGTTAGGAATGTCTACAGGACGGGCACAAAATGTTCGACGTCTAAATCAACATGTCTCTTTCGTCAAATTGGCATGGTCGACACTCGAATAAGTTTCGCTCATGAAAAGATTAACGTTTCACTCGGGTCTCATTTTCTTACTGTTGCTAATGATCTGTTCTTGTTCTGTTTGTTTATTATGCAGTCTTCCAGCCTATCCATAACCTTGTTTAACTTCCTCTATCTCGAAGTGTCATTTTCAAAATTTCCATTTCAAAGATATGTCATTTCATTGCTCTTTCACCTGCTGGTCAAAGAGGCTTTCTCATTTATTAATTTTGGCCATTTTACAACTAACGATTGATTTTTTTTCATTAGCAGAGGAAAATTTCTCGGTTAACTATTTTCACTACTAACGATACAACTTCACGATTTTTTAGTCTAACGGCTTCGTCGTTTTTTCTGTTTTACGGCTATTGGTTAACCCCGTTGAGATCCTCTAGTGCTGAGGTTGAAAAACTTTCCTGTGGCGAAAAGGTTACGACATTAGAAAAGAAAGAAGCAGAAAGATATCACGCTTGTTAACTTGAATACAACCCTTAAGTTAATGCCAATAATTACCAAATAACCAGTGAACCAGAATAAGTTTTGTGGTGCTTTAAACATCCCCATCTAGAGCTATTATAGGAGCTGAGATTCACTGGCCTGAGTGCAGCCGTCTCCTCCATCGAGACATCGGGTAGCGGGAGCAGAGCTCGGGCTTAATTATTACCATCCCGATTTGAGCACTAATAGGTCTTGGTCTTAATAGTACAGTGTACGCGTCATCCTTGTAATTAGACAGTTTAATGCCTGTGTAAGTGGAACGCGTCATGTGCGCGCGCTGTTGTCGCGTATTTCGCCAATTTAAATGTTGTTTTTTATGAAAACGTATTACCAATGCCTAGTTACTTTCTCAAATTTTGTTGAACTTTTTACAATTGGTAACAGGACTTCGTGTCGTCCAATTCTGTCTGTAATCTTACTTGCGATTACCATTATTAATCGCCATCTTTCGAAGCAAAAACCATATCTTATTGGCCTTCCAATTAACTGCCTCGCCCCTGATACAACTCTTTACATTCCTAATGTTACATAATAAAACTACCTCGTGACATTCCTAATGTTACATAATAAAACTACCTCGTGTGTTACGTAATAAAAATACCTCGTGCAGTTCTTCCTGCTTCAGTTCTTTCATTTTCATCCCCTTACAACTTTGAATTGTTTCTTTCATTGATCCATCTGGTCATAATTTTTCTTTCACAAAGCTATTTAACACGACTTATTAAAACAATCATTTACATTTATCATCCAACGAATATCTTTTCTTACGCACGATTGGTCTAAAAACATCACTTGACCCAGCTAAAACGGGGGAATATCCGAGGATACACCACAAGTAATATTCCCCAGTTTTTTAACCTTCATTCCACAACAATCAGTCTTAGTTTAGAATTTAATTTAAGTTAAGGGAGCGTTTTAGAAGAAGGAATTTGTACCAGAGAACATTGAAAAGTGAACATCCCACGCAGTAAAAGACAATCTGTCAGTACACATCTTTTTCCCACGCGTTGAAGGATGATAAATACATGAGCCCCCCTTTGGCGCAAAAACTACATATGCTGGTATATTTGTCCGCGGACATATTCTGTTCCTTGAACTGAACTCTTCGCATCTCGGAACAGATAATGTTCGCGGACAAACATCCATGCGTACTTTTGAGCCAAATAGAAGATGTTTGTTATTCATACCTCAGTGTGGGAAATTTATGAAATGGAAAGTGGGAAATTTGGACGATTTTAATTGGAGTGGAAGTCGCTTAAAGGAAATGAAGAACAAAAAAGATCATCCACTTAAAAGGACGGTGACATACCTATCCACTTGAAATCACATAAGAAACAGATTCTGTTTACATGGAACTATGCAAAATAAAACAAACTTATGCAAAAAAACAGCTCATAACATTTCTTGGCTCACTTAGCTCACTTAACAGGCAGAAGAAAAATTGTAGATTCGAAGAGAAGGCGGGAAAAAGATGAACCTCACCAACAAACTGCAGGATACCAACCTCACAGATTGTTGGTTGTTTCTTTTCGTATCAAATCATTTTTCAGTTCTACCTTACACTTTTTTAGTCGTCCAACTAGTGATCCTCATAATTACCTGTCCTTTCACCATCGTACTGAACGTTATGGTCATCTTTGCTGTCAAGAAAAAGAGACGACTGCAAACCACGTCCAACGTAGCCCTTGCATGCCTAGCGACAACTGATACGATCGTCGGGATCTTTGCCTACCCAATTATCATATCTTATGAAATATTGATTCTGCAAGGGAAAATCTCTGGAGAAGTATGTCAACTTCAGGACGCAGCCAGATATTTAGCGAGCGTTGCCCTCTTCTCTTCGTTCGTTCACTTGGTTTTAATGACCGCAGAACGCTACATAGCCATCAAACATACCCTCACCCACCATGGAACCATCACAAAGACACGCGTGCTAATTGCCTCTGTCGTAGCATGGATTGTCAGCGCTGTCTTACAGATCCTTGGGATAATCGACCGTAAAATTTCCATTACTGTTAACAATGTGTTCATAGTTGCATTTCTGGCGTACATCATTTTCTGCAACGTAATGGTTTACCGTGAGACTCGTCGACATGAAAGACAAATTGCAGACCAACAAGTTTCAGTGGAGGCCAAGCAAAATTTTTTAAAGGACAAAAAAGCCTTTAAAGTTACAAGGACTGTTGTTGTAATAGTAATTTTCGGTTATTTGCCTTTCATGACTTTTACAGTTTTCAGTAACACTATAGAAGTAGCAATCTCGACAAAAGTACGATATATAATTTTTAACTCAGCAATATTTTTAGCTCTCGTCAACTCTTTACTTAATCCACTCGTTTATTCAGTCAGGTTACGACAATTTCGTGTTGCTCTCATTGAAATACTTCTGAACAAAAGCCAGGCTGAAGCCGAAAAGTTTGACGATAGAAGATTTGGGTCAGTTATCGAACAAATAGGAAAGAGAAATAAAGATGTCAACCGCGTGGTGAATGCCGCTGACATCGAACTAGGAACAAACCAGGCAGGGAGACAAGTGAGGACCAATTGAATGATCCAATGAGAGCAAAATAAGCGATTCTGAGAATAATAAACATAATTAACCTTCTAACTATATACTACAAAGGCGACTAGTCCCTTTCATGCGCGCTGATTGGCTGGTTCGGAAGTGATTAGCAAGCACTATTCACCTCAGAGCGGAGAAAGAAACAAAATCGCGTGTCAACAAATTAATTTCCGATTATTTTTTGGTATATCGACAGAATATATATAAACTAAGTTCTTTTTGTTTTTGCATGGTGTTTACTAAAACAGTTGTTGACCTCCGCTTCGGTACATAATTTTTAACTATTTAGGGGCTCGATTTGCCTAGAGTCTCGGACATGGTTCTTTTCATACTTGTAACATGTGCAGAACAATAAACAACCTAATTGGAATAGCGCTGTGGTAGAGAAATTTATAAAACGAACCTTAAAAAAAAGAAAGGCCGAGTAGAGAACTTGGTGATAAGTTCCTTGCATTTTCTTTGCATCATTTTTGGCAGTAAAATATCAATTTCCATCGCTTTGTGACAAGACTTGCCCTGGAGAGTCGTCTTTTTACAAAAACTAAGCGATGAGGAAATGACTTGTGAATTATTTCCTGCCCCAACATCTGCACTTCATACATTTGAACAATGTAAAACAATATGTGCCTAATTGCCTCCTGTTTGGCTATTTCCGTCTCTGTCATTCCATTTTGCAGTTTTCCTCCGATAACTTTATTGCAATTTCGTTCATAATCAACCTTAATTTGGAATTGTTTTGAAATTATTCGGCTTTGAAATCTTGCATCCTTGGAGTTATTTTCTTTGTAAATTTTCATTCACGGGACAAAATTGTTGAAATTAGGCAATTCAGGAAATAAAGCTGTTTTTTTTTCTCAAGAAAATTCACGTCCTCCTAAGATTTTTCCACAAAAAAATTTTCGGCCAGAGTTCGTCGAAACTGCTCAACGAAAAAAAAAAATAGAAAGAATTCTCATGCATGTTAAAGTTTTTCCAATAACATGACGTGTGAGGCAGTGATCAGTTCCACATGTGTAAGTTCTCCCTCTTTAGAATTGCGTCAACTCAAAAGGTTTGTGATCACAAAACAAAATTTCACCTTTCAGGAAAGTTCCTCGCTAAGTTACTTTTCGAAGACTGTCGGACTGTGGGACTGACAAATTTAATCCTTAGCGACCAGATGAAGAGCATTTTGAAAAGCTGGCTGACTTTTAGTTGGATATACATGATTGTTTACATGTGATGGTACTAGAAATAAAATGATATCATATAAATTTTTAAACTACTCAAAAACCCTGAGAAGAGACGCGCCCAGCCTTTGTTTAAAAGAAGAAGAATAATAAAAGATTGCTTACATAGGCTCAGTTATCAGAGGACTGAAATAAACGTAGAAAGTATCTGTGCCAAACTCTTAATATATTAATAATAAGGCAAGCGTGCGTCCTGGGAGCGCAGTTGAAGGGAAGTGTAGGGGAGAGGTTTAAAATGCGAAAAAAATTCAACTAGCTTAGTTATCCTCGAGTTCAAAACAGGCTAAAGCTCTCGTCACGTTAACAAGGTCAGTTTCTATAATGGCGACGTTTGGAAAGTTTCAAAACGAATGCATTTGTAATTAATGATTAGTCGATAGTGTGAGTCTTAGTTCTAAATTTTTTCATATCAGTTTTTCACGATGAGAAGTAAATCTTATGTTCTTGTAACTTTATGAATAAACACATTTCTTGTTTCAGTACAATCATTAACACGCTTGTAGCGAATAACCTGCTGTACCGATTTGTAACGGAAATATAACTACGTGGAGACCGGTTCGGTCTGTAATCATACGAGTATTAAAAAATACGAGAAACAAACTAGCCATTGCCGGGGTAGACGTTTTTCATGAAAAAAACTTTTAACTCAGTGAAATGCACGGCAACAGCGCGCACATAAGACGCGTACTGTGACGATACGTTTTCTCGCCCAACTGGAAAACTGAATCTTCGCGACGGAACAACAACAACTGGGGGAAATAACTCTGTAGAGACGACTTGGCAGCGAGAACGGAAACTCGTCACGATTTCCTGGTACACGGAGATCTACTTCGAGCGAGCTTATACGGACGTCAAGGATAAGACAATCTTGGTTCCACAGTACTTTTATTCTAGGTCAGGCCAACAAGCGACATGACCTCTAGCATACTCTAGTTTGTAATCATCAAAGCTGTGCAAGGTACTTGCTTAAGAAGTAACTGGTGCGAAGTGCTATTGTTACACAAATCGCAATATTTGAATAAGGACACAAAGGAGCGGAAAAAAGTCTCTTTGAAGCTAAACAAAAACTACTTAAATATTCCATCTGTTTCTACGACGGAAAGTATCTCAAAATTAAAAAGACGGATGCAATAAACTCTAGGCCATTAAAGTAAGAAACCTAGGTGCGAATTTACAGCTCTGATATAGAAAACAATACCTATCTTAATTGCAGTAGCGCAGCTCAGGAAATAAAAAACGGAAAAGCAATTAAAAGTTTCTGCTTATTTATGCAAGATTGGTTTGGAAACCATCGCATGAAAAGAAATTAGATTTACGCGTTTAAACTCAGCTGCTATCTACCATGAAAACCAATGTTTCCAGAAAGACCATTAACACTCATATTTACCTAAAAAAACCCATGTACTAAAAAACAAAAGTGCCGACAACCAGGTGCATATGATGAAAGCGAGTAACAACAAAAATCTATTCAAAAGCTCCTGTGGTTTTTATGCATTTTTTGATTTATTAAAATGAAAGGACTTGAAATGGTTAAATGTGAAAGTTTACGAATAAATATGTTCCGAATAACACACACGGGAAAATCAGTAAATTTTCCCGTAACAGTACTGTCCAATTATACAAGCTCTTCACTTACCCTTAAAAAAGCCTGAATTTATTGAGAAGTACATTGTAATAAATAGCTAAATAAATGCAAGGACGTACAGAGGACTTTTTGGCCAACATGAATTGTGATTCACAATGTTCTAGTGCACCAAAAAAACAAACAATTATATTTACAGTATATTTTACATCCGCCTCCAACAACAACATATTTTTAAATTGATTTTTTAGAAAATTCAGGGCTGAACTTTGGACAACACAAAGCAGTTAAGAATTCCCCACAGAATTGGGTGGTTGAAAAAATTCTCTTGCCATCAATCTAAAACAAAGCAAGAAAAACACATGAATAAATGAAAATGTTAATGGAAAATTGAAAACTGATACAGGAAAATAAAGATAAATGACAAACAACAAATAGATAAAAACTCGCATAAAACCGAAAAAAAATTATAATCAAAATCGAGATAAGTTTACAATAACACGGAATCAAAACATAAATTACGTATAACAGACGACAACCTTACCTACTAAAAATATACATTAGAAACAAATGAAATTTACACGACACAGATAAAACAAAAGACACAGATCAGCATATGGTAAAAATGACGCGAATTATTACAACACATGGTACAAATAACGTCGTTGACACCAAATAACATTGACACGAACAACTAAGGCGAAACAAAAGCACTAACTTTGAATACATGACACGTGATACAAACATCAAGACAATAGAGAACACAAGCATGATAAGTGTAAGAAAATGTATATAACGTAGCTGAACTTGACACAAGGTAAACGATAACGCAAAACTGCAACTAAGATAGAGAGCACAACTGAGAAGATATACGACAACAAACACACCAAACTATCAAAACACCACTAAAGGTAGCAAAATGATGACCCGTCTGAAACAAGCCATTTAAGGTGAAAAATGCCCAGATGGCAACAAAAGGCAGAGTGTATCCACAAGTTAACATCGTAGCAAGATTGAAATCACACACATCGGCCAAGTTACACACCAAAATGAACGCAAGCACGATACTTACGATTGCATAGAGCTCAAAATACAACAGTAACATACAATACCAAAAACATAAGATAACATGGAACACAGAAAAAAGTGAAAAAACACAGTAATAGAATATGAAAAAGGACATCAGCGAACCCTAAGGACAAATTTTTCAATCATGCAAGGTACAAGGACGTCTGATGGGTAAACAAGGAAGTATTCATGATGAGTATGGCATTTAGAGCGTCAGAAATAACTGTAGTCGTCTTCCAGTTGCTATTGATGGACCAACGAGTCTGTGGTTAAGCTCCTCACTTTCAACAACACAAAGAATGCTCATTTTTTAAGGTTCCCGCAAGACTTAACTAACATCATGATATTAACATGTAGGAAAAATCGACACAAGAAGAAAAAGAAACAAATATATACACAACAGCAAAGAACAGAGACTGCTTACTTCGTGGCTTCCATTCGTAACAATTGTAAAACAACTGTTTAACATTAAACCATATTAGAATGTGATGAGATGCAGCAAACAAATCAATAAGAGATACATAATTAAGTTGACTGGCCCTAGGCGAAAGAAAAGATAGATAAAAACAGAATTTTCATCACGTGATTACTAGAATAGTTCTAATTCCTACTTGAAGAACATAAAGTAATGAAAACTGCGAGTGACCATAGACACAAGGTAATGAATGACACATAACAAACAACCAAACACAATGACAACCAAGACAAGACATACGAACAACATGCACGAAAACAACGATAACGACAACGACAACAAAAACATCCAAACGTAACAAAGAACATAAAATTGTTAAAAAGGTCATTGACACTACAGACACAATACAAGGTACAATTGGAAACCAAGGGGTAAAAGTTAACGCACAGTCAAATAAACATGAATAAAGCCGAGAGAGCGTGAAAACAAAAGGAGTTTAGTTGACTGACTGAAAATAACACATCATCACAACTAGTACAACGAAGTTAAAACGAAACAACGTGCAGCTGGTGATTACAAACACTAAGCGATGAACGACACACAGAACACAGGGATATTAACATATGTAAAATTACTGACACATAACAAGAACAACGTTGAAACGCATTAAAACGAACCCATAAGAGCATGGACTTCAGTATAAAATCAACCCATTCATTTGTCAAATATCATCATAATAAAAGCTTAAATATAATAAACAGAGGCTGACACAAATAAAAGATGACTGACCCAAGCCGTAAACATAACATGACAACAAAAACACGAACACCATTACAATAAAATGAACACGGAAAACAAGGGACACTTAGGCCAAAGAAGGCCGTGTGAACGCAACAAGGCGAACACGAAACTCAACAACAACATGAACACTACTACAATAAAATTAACACGGAAAACAATGACAACTAAGGCCAAAGAAGGCCATGTGAACGTAACACAACAGAGATTCACACAGTTACAACATTACTGTCTACTCACATGAAGTATGACGCTAAAACAAAGCCACAAACATAAACACAGTAGAAAAGAGACAAGCGATGGTACATGAAGTGTCATGAAAAATTTACAACTTAATGGAATCAGTTCAAACGAATAGAAACAAGTGTAGAGATATGACCTTGATTCACTCGTAAGGCGAACATGATTAAAGTCTTTAACCAATGGTGCTCAAGACAATGAAAATCGACAGTAGACAATGATCGTGGCACACTACACATGCGCGCAAAGCAACAAAAAAACAAAACAACCAAAGACAACTGTTGGAGACGAAACACACAAACTACTCATAAAAATCTTGGAGACAAATAGCTGGTAGACATAAACACAGTAACAGATGGAAAACAGCAGAAACAGTCAGTAAACAATAAAGACTTAGCTTTCACAAATTGAAGCATAAAACCGACATTAATTGCAACAACAACAAAAAGTAACACGGGGAGATTATAAACATGGACAGACGTAGGACTAATAAAACATGATAAGGACAAGGCAAAGAGAGAATCACGACAAACAGAAAGGAAAATCAACGGATTCAAGGCAACAAAAACTAAGCAAATATTAAGACAAAAGAAAAGCGAACCCGGTGTGAGCAAAATGCAATAGACTGACATTGTATACTACGAAGATGCTACACAAACATTCACACGGTATGATATCGCGCACACAATACAATGAGGCGTAACACAAGCATCCAACACGGGACAAAGACAATGTAACCAATACAAAACAAAACAAGTCAACCGTGAACACAGAACACAGAAGTACGAAAACAAAGCAGTAAAGAACATAAAACATCCTTGGAACACAAAACAAAGTAACTTCATATGATCTGTGCCAGGAACAAAGTAAAACAATAAAATCACGACCTGTGGCATTTTTTGATCGATTATCGCACACGTTTAGGTCAACATGACGTGACATATAAAAAAACTAACGATAAAATAGACAAATGAAGGATACATCAACACAACTTAATAATGAATACAGACGCGCACAAAAATAGTACAAACCAATACATTCATAACAGGAGATAGCATTAACAATATAAACACAGAAGCGAAACATGAATATGGAGCACAAAAACATCACTTTAATAGTTTTAATCATGACTTCTGACACCAGTAAACACTCGCACAACATAAACACCACGGTGAAAAACACAGCAACGTATATAGGTATATAGGCTGATGGCATAAAACATCAGTAACGACATTAACACCATAAAGCGACATGTTTGACAATTATGAAACCCCACGCTTGAAGAAGAAAGGGAGAACTGATAAGAACAAAAAAAAAAAGTTACGAAACACAAACGATTGCGGATCAGCATATTAGAAATAGAGGTATAAAACATATACCTCGCAACCAGCTAAAAAACAAATATGGGTAAAACATCACATAAATTGGTTCAAAGCAGCAACTTGTACAGACGTGAAACTAAAAAATGACACTGGCAACAACACAAGAGACATGGAAGACGTAAGGCCAAGCAACAGGGCGTGATGACGGAAGAAACAAATACAAAACAACAAGTAGGTAACAGACAAGTACACAATGGATTACAATTATCCTGACAACATAGGATAGGCATAGTACACTGTTGTGGATTGGGCATGAGAAACACAAACATTGACGAAAAACGAGCGTAATGACACACTAATTAAATATGCATTGACACCAAACTGTTTAAAGGGAAACACACAATGGAGCATCAAATAGATATAAAACAATCACCCAAACTGACAGACGGTGTTCGTTTACCTACACTTAAATCACAACACAGCCGTGTACACAAACACCTACATACACACAGTGATCTTACTGAAGGATACAACACATCACTGACAATACGGAAACAAACAACGCTTTTCACTCTTCTACATAGGACAACTTAACAAATAACGCCTTCGTATTACACAAGATGGTAAAAACGCATTTAAGTCTATATAGTGGTGAGCTTTGTGTTGAACGCCGTGATCAATTGCCTGAGAAAAACTATCTGCATGACTCTGAGTGAGAATCGTGTGCAACATGTAGTATTTGTTAGCAACAGTGGTCATATGATCATATTCTGAACCCTGACCTCAAAATGTAAAAGTTTTTAAAAGTTTAAATTTAGTTGATGAATGTGGTAGTTATATCAGTTTCAATCTCACAAGTGCTTCTCGCTGCTGGCAAACTGAATTTTTTTTTGTGATAGCGTTGCTCGAAGCCTTTTCGACACGAATTATGGCATAGGGTTGTTTCACCCTCTTCGACACCTAAGATCTTCAAAAATCAACATTTTTTGACGAAGTGTGATTAAAATAAAAATGATCACCATCATTAATTTTTTTTTTTAACCAAGTAGGCAAAAACTCCTCCTCAGGCAATTTCTCGCGGGCGTCTCAGTTCGCGTCAGAATAAGTAAGAAGTGTTATACGTATCTGCGTTTCCACAGCATTTCAGCGTTTTGTCAACTGTACATTAGCCGACCAGACATAACTGTCCGTGTTTACGTAAGTCGTCCGAGATGTCAAGTTAGTCCAAGCCGTTTGTCAGAGACTGATGAGAAGTCGTCAGGGCTTTGTTCATTGGTTCTTCCCAAGAGTCTTTGTGGTGAATCTCTGCTATTTGTTTCATCCGTCGGTTACAGTAAGTTACGTCATAAGGTTAAAAAAGGTCGTTACCTTCAAAGAAAAGCAAAGGAGTTTAGAGGTTGAAGAGGTAGTTGTATATCTGTTAAAGCAAAGTCTGAAGTTAGGCGATAAATCGTTACTTGAGCGTGAATTGATGAATTCATCTTGAAATCATAGATTTTGGCTGCAATATGGAGTGTAACGGATGTTTCTTTGGATATTCACGGGAAAAGTAAAGAAAAGCACGAATAATTATAAATGTCTTAATAAATAATGAAGCCTTGACTCTGCTCTGGAAAAGCCAGGGAAAAGTCCCGGAAATGGTCGGACATTGTACAATTTAGCAGATGGCGTGACAGCTTTAGCTCAGCTCTATGCTTTGTACTCTAACCAATGACGACGCGCGTTGTATTTGAACTTTACTATAATAATTTTTGGCTGAAAAGAAAAAATCCTCATCCGCATTCAGGAACTTCAATTAATATTTAGCATACTTCAGAATTTTACTTCACTTTCGTCAGGTTATTCATTTGTTATTTACTTTAAATGGGAAAGTATTGCTGAAATAAAGTCCAGTGTGATACTTAAGTCTAAGCAAAAGGAATTAGAGCCTTTTGTACGTAATGGTTTCTTTGCAAACCTCCATTTCGAGGGTCCATACAAGCACAATATGAAAGCCCCGACAAAGAGGAATTAGGGTGATCTATTTTCCCGCCTTATGCCGACCGTCGTCTTCGCAGCTCTAACCACCTTGAAAAGTCCAAAATCTTCTTCTATCGTTGTTGGGAATCTGTCTTCTCATCGTGAATGCTCATCCTCAGCCGAAAATGTGAAAAGCGAAAATGATTTCTGTCAAGAAATATGAGCAAAATTCCTTGAATATAAAATGAAAGACAACAGAGTCTTAAGTGCAACTCGTACGGACAAGATTGTTCCTCTTTTCAATTATATCTAAGTACTTTAATGGTGACCAAGCGGACTCCGCAGCAGTCAAGGAAAATATTGTAAGAATTTAGATTTATGCCATTCCTTCGTTACATTCTCTAAACCACTTTTCTGTGAAAACTGTCTAAATCGTTATATTTATTTTGGTATAAGATGAGTTCGACACATTGAACAAAAGACTCTTCTAACTTTGGGGCTGTTGCAGGTTAGACTTAAGCTTAGCCAAAGTACGTTCAACTCTCAAGAAGTAAAAATGTATATAATACATCTGCCATATTAGAATTCTATTAGTGCCAAGGCCACTTACCAGTTAAGTCTAAAATTTTAATCGAGTCTACTCGGCTGCTTGGTTTGTCCTGCTCAATATTTAAATGGAACATAAACCACAGAATATTTTCCATCCCGGTAAATTTTGCGAAGGAATTCTTTACCATAATACCAGATTTACGGAGGTCCTAAAATACTTTACACTCCTACAGAAGAAACAAAGCATTACGATTTTCTTTATTAAAGTTTGCCACACCTTTCTGAGCTAATTTACATACAAAGTTGACGTCACATAAATAAGCCAATCACAGTGTCAATCTATCCAACATAAAACCTAAGTTTATTTCGTGTTCTCTAATAATGAGAGTGAGATGAACTTCAGGTACATGTCAATGTGCTGTTAATAAAGCTGATGGATATTGATTACCATGGTGACAAGTTCTTTGACATGTACTTGTTCAACCTGTTCATACCACCAGTTTTTTTTTTATTGTTTTCGGCACGCTCCAAAAGTCTTTAACCATATAAGTTAACGCCGTTTCACGCTATGAAAAAAAAAATATCTTTTAAATAACTCGTCATGTTATGATCCCTTAAAATCAAGGAAAATACTGAGGCACCGCATTATGATAAGCCCGAGATGGTGAAATTAATGGACGACGAGAAAATTGTAAGTTTAATGTCACCATTTCATGTAAATAAACCCAAAGCACATTTATTTAACTCTTTCCTTCTCTACTCGGAGAAAAACCTACGGCGTGTGGTATGAGAGAGAGTATATCAATTACTGCCTTAACTCAGAATATTTACAGATGGATGTAGAACGAAACCAAATTTGTGCTTTATGTACAAAATGTATGTTAACTTCTAAGAAATTGCATAGCTAAAGCAAAATAAGAGTTCACTGGTAAAATTATCAACATAAAAAAGCATCTATTTAGGATTCAATCGTTCAAATACTTGTAAACGATAAATATTCTAGTTACAAAGAGAATTATCATAATGCCTTAACGCACTGTTTTTTGTTTTTTTTTTGTTACTTTGTTACCCCATCTTGAATCCTCCAAGTGGAGAAAAGGTTCGTGAAGAAAATAACTTATTCCAGAAGGGAAAATAAAAAAAAATGACAGCCCGAAATGCAAGCAAGTTCCCTTTCGAAAACAAAAGCATTGACAGTTGATATCTTTCTTCATTCGAAAACCTTTATTTTAAATTTCCATCTTTCTCGTAATTCAACAGCAGTATCTTCCGACTGTGCTGATCCTAGCAGTATGCAAGAGGGGTGATATTTCACTTCCTCTCCGCGTAGAAAACAAATGAGACATCGACCATTTTCCTAAATCCCGTAAAAAAACCAAATGGTCTGGTCTGTTGCATCTCATTTGTTAATACGGTGTTTCTGAAATTCAAAAATTTGGTCCTTTTCTTCCATTTTCAATGGGAATTGAAACATTGTAACTTTCGCAATTGCAAGCCGGAAATAAAATCTTAGAGTGAAATACTTAGTTTTTAAGAATGATTTCCTATGGCATAATGGGTGCGACTCATTCATACAGTGGATGTATCACTTGCATCTTACTAAATGCAGACATCAATGTCGTCATGGTAACGGGGTTTCTTGATACTGCATCTCGACGACATTTTTTTCAAAAGCGTTTTTTTTAAGACCAATTTATGAACATTACCAAGGTTTAATTCACCCCATTATTTTTCATTTCATCATTTACCTTTTTTAACAGAGAGAAAAATAGGTTTAACGAGAAGTTGGTTTTTAATGAAAAAATTTATCGGCATGTTTTTCTGCACGCTTAATTTACGTGCAGACAATCTCTGCATCCAGTGTCTTGATATGTTTCTGAATTTTCCTTGATTTAAATATGCAGCTGAAATCTGATGTACGTTAAACAGTTAAATTGCACGTTCGTTTGTAGATACAAATTTATCTCTTCGAGTCGATAATATTGTCGACTTAAATCCACGCACGGCCATGTAATATCCTTAACATATTTTTCACAAAAACCTTTACATACGCCTTATGATATCCATATATTCATGTCAAGAATGAAAGTATAAGGCTTATCATATAATTTACACGTTTTTCTTGAGCAGCATTTGCTGGATACAAGAAACAATCTCACATATCGTAGTTCTTATTGTGCGACAAGCAGCGTTCGTACACAAAAACATTTGTTCTCTCGCCAGCAAGTGGCATCTAATATTCTTGCCTGTACGATGGCAGTGTTTGAGTTGAAGACTCGCTTATTGGGGGGGATTTTTTTGGTGCAAGTTAACGCACTTTTGCTTTGGTGGTGTTTTGACCAATTATTTTTTGAAGAGTATTTTTGTAACCACTTGCGAACATTTTTCTGTCTGCCACGACAGATAAAAAGAAGGGTCATGCATGTGGTCCACTTGACCAGGTAATGAAATACTTCCTATTATGAAGTCTATAATTACACTTCGGTCCATTGCAATTGTTTCAAATAACTTCAAGATCTAATAATCATGATAATTAAACATGTCCAAGGTATTTCCCCTTGAACATCTCTAAATGACCATCTGTACCAGTTCATCTTTGTATTTGTTAATCCGAAAATAGGAAAATACTTTAGAGACAACTTTTGATTACCAAATTAACACACTCAAGAATCAAGTGGAAATGAAGAAAAAAATCAACAAATATCAAAACAATTCTTAGCCCATCTCACTTTCTTGTCACGCTCATTCTTCGGCTACCATCAAAACTCCATACTAAGTTTTCATCGATACACTTAAAAATCTATCAAATCGCAAATGTTATGGCGTTAAAAGGGCAGGTTTGCGTGCATGAAATTCAGTCTGTTAACAGACATTTTTTAGTGAAAAATTTACCAAAATGTCAAGGGGCATCTCAATTAAAGTCAACAATTTACAACATTAATCATGTTAACGGCGCGCAAGGCATGTTATTACAGACCCTAGTAAAGGATCACTCAACCGTGAGATGCACGTTTTATTTTTTTTAATTCCGAAATGGTGCCAGGAACCTCTTTAAAGGTTCGCGCCTTTTCTTGACAGGCCGTGCCTGCCACCGGCGTTTTTCAGGTTTGTGAGTTAGGTCATATTGCGCAATTACTAATTATCAGGTGGTACTATTGACTTTCACACAAAACATTAACACCAGCCAATCAGGCTTCAGTTTCTGTCGCCATGACGATCGCCGAAGGGACCAGATTGAGTCTCAATTATGACATCAATCAAGTGGCATGGGATTACTCACTGATCAAGAACGAGGCGTGTGGTAAATCACCTCCCGCCGAAATTCACCCCGACCGCCGAAGATTGGAAGATTTTAAACAAAGTCAGCCATCCATGCCAGTTCCTTTGGGTGAGTACTTAAAATCCGCAATGTGAAGGAGACAAAGGAGAACGAGGCGCCCGTAGAGTAGTTTAGATGGAAGAAACGAGCGACACTCCCTTCTATCAGGATGAGGGGATTTCATCACACATTATTTCGCCCTACCTCTTTGACAAGTCAGCCTTGCACTTAAACTTACAGCCTTTGGCGGAGGATCCAAAGATTGGAGATCTAAAAAAACATGCAACGCCTTCGGAGCTACGGTCACCCGATCTGGGTTTGCTTAAGCTTGGTTCACCCGAACTGGAGAAAATGATCATGTCTTTGCAGGGAAATGTGACAAGCGTCTCGAATGTTAGCTCGCTCTTTAACTCAAACGTTCACGCACCGGTCAACGCAGATCACGATCACGAACCATATTCACGTGGGTTCACCGATGCGTTGCAAGACCTACACGATCGACAGATTAGCAGAGAGTCTTCTCTTATAGATTTAGCGGACAACGCTGCGGAGTCTACGGATCCATTTTTAGGGCACACTACCATGAGAAATGCATCCTTTTTGACGACAGTACCGGCGGCTACGATAAGAACTTCAACGGAGTCTGTCGTGTATTCTTCAAACTCTTCGCGCGTGGATGCTAGTGATTTCTTTGCGAGCAACGGAGGGTCTTTTTCTGCCCCAGTAAAAGGAGGCACAATTTATCCTTATAATGCCTCAGGTGTACCGGGCTACACGACGTTGTATTCGTATCCATCAGAAAATCCTCCATATTCCGCTTATCAAGATTTTAATCTTGAGAACACCGCCAATTTGCGTGCTTTTGCGTCTTATAATAACGCGCTTGCTCAAGAAAAAACGGAATTGTCTGGGTACAAATTGGAAAATCAAGGGCAGATAGTTTCCGATCATGGATCTTTGCAACCAATTGATCTGGAAGTTCAAGAGATCGTGAAACGAGAGCGGAAAAAGCAACGGAACAGAATCGCTTCTTCTAAGTGTAGGAAGAGGAAACTGGAACGCGAGGCGAGGTTGGAAACACGGGTCAAAGAGTTAAAAGAGAGGAATATTGAATTAAACGCGGTAGCCAATGCGCTTAAACAGCAAGTCTGTGATTTGAAGCAAAGAGTCATGGATCATGTTAATGAAGGCTGCCAAATTATGCTAGCTCACCAATCCCAAATGTAACCAACAGGTATCTTCAGTCATTCCAAGGTACGTGTGTAAATTAACAATTGTTGATAAGCATGTTTGACAAGCGTAAAATCGCAACCACTTCAACTAAACAAATTGCACGGGTGACTTTGTTACGTTTGGTGTAAGGAGAGAACAGAGTTGATCTGTATCTATTCGCCTTTTAACACAAAATTTTCAAGATAATTTACATACATCTCTAGTTATATTTGTTCTCGTATCGTAAGTTTGCCTTGCCAGGTAACGTAGTTAATTTGAGAATTACCTCATCAAAGAAGAATACATAAAACTCATTGTAAATAAGCCACTTTATCAAAAGACCGGTTTAGTTTTCATCTAAGAACGGTTGTAGACCTCATTTTAATAGAGAAGTTTAGCTTAAACAGATATTTATCCCCGGGATAACTTGTATATAGTTGCGATCCGCAACGGTTTAAGATTTAACGCTTTTGCGCATGCGCAAAACAGAACATTACAGGCTTCGCTGTCACGATGGCTGGAAGGAGTGGGAATGCTTTCTCAGTCTCAAATTTTGACTCATCTCCAAAGGAGTTTGAAGAATATTAATGCACGCTAAGTTTCTGTTACAACAGAATTCTCTTCTTCCGATAAAGACATGTTATCTAATACGAGGAATTTTTCTTATTCGAAGAGCGCGTAGTCAACCAATAAACAGACTTAATACGTGTTATTTATCACAAGAATCTTTTCCCTTCTTTGAGCCAGGTTGTTGGAAAAAACTGCCGAGCCATTCTTAGTCTCCGTAGCTTTTTGCAGTTTCCTTTTTGCATTGCGATTCTTTAACTTGTGCGTAACCAAACTAACTCAAGTTTCGCGTCTCTCTCGACATTGTTTCTTTAATTTTAAGTTTCCAGAAACGCTTCTCTTTGAATTTTGGGATTTGAAGATTCAGGAAAAACTATTATGGTCTTTACATGACTAAAATTGAATTCTTGAGATACAAGCTTAATTACCGTAAGTTATGATGTAATCCTCAGCCACTCGAAGAAGAGATTTCACCTGAGAAATTTACCAAAAAATTGTCTACTACACAAAATGTTACATAATGGTTTTTCCCCTGGAAACTGCAATATTAGTAGCTCTAGGACTAACAATGCCACGGCAGTTTTTATTGTCTGCTGACATTTACTTCATTAAGATTTCACGTGGGCTCAAAAATTTGCACATAATTTATTTTTGCTACGATTGTAAATATATTTCCAAGGTTTATTTTTTTGTGTTGGTTTAATTATTAGTAAATAGCAAAGCTATTTGAGTATTTTAACTTCTTTTTT
This sequence comes from Pocillopora damicornis, assembly GCF_964200805.1. NCBI lineage: Eukaryota > Metazoa > Cnidaria > Anthozoa > Scleractinia > Pocilloporidae > Pocillopora > Pocillopora damicornis. The sequence goes on from NC_142683.1 coordinate 7,614,114, forward strand.
GCCGACACTTTCCTTTTTGGGAAAGACTGGTGTTGAAACATTGACTCAAGTGAGTTACTAAATGAATAAAAAAACTCTTATGAGCAATAAATCATTGTAACAAAAGTCTAACGTAAGAGAACAAATTATGATAAGGAGTTCTACATGAACGCCTCATTCCAGAAGTAATCCCTTTCAAGCTATTTTTTGACGAAGGCATCTTTCGATTTGTCTCGAATTTACCATCATGCATTGTTCCCCACCAAAATTGATCTCGTTTCTTGGTTCTCTCTTCTTTCCGTTTGGTTCGGAAACGAGAAGGGGCCTGGGAACGAGGCTACAACTAAAACATTCTAGCTAACAGACACTAAGTCTAAAGATAATTTGAAAAGGGATGTATTTCTCCTTATTAAGGAAAATATACAGGGAAATTATTCTCTTAGCTGATTTTCTTTTGCCGATTCTAACTTGTTTCATAGGGCAACAAGGCATTTATTCAAAACTTAGCGAGGTAACCGCAATAAATGAACTGAACACCTACTTTCATGCAAAGCAGTTGCTATAAATTTGACATTGCAATTGGTGTATAAGCCTGGAAACAAGTGAGAATTGTAAAGGAAATTAAAGTAGACCAGTTATTGCTTAAATCTCGAATTTTGCTTTATCAATGGCGGATTCTCTTTGGTAGTTTCTTAAAGGTGCCTACCACAAGTCACTGAGAACTTGCAGGCGAAGACGAAACTGAAGAAATTTCCGTAATTTTTTTAGAACTGAGTCCAACCAGATCAGTTGTTTTTAATGACAGCCTTCACTTTGATGGAATCGTAAAAAGTCGATCACGGGAATGCCGTTAATAAGAACGATTTCGATACTCAATGCAAGACTACTCTCAGTTCGTTAACTGAATACACACGTTTAGAGAAGAAGGAATAGTATCATTTACGCATATTTATTCACGAATCTTCAACTTATTAAAATTTCCTCCTTGAAATATTAAATATTCGTTAATTCCCATATTAAAGCACAATTGTAAGATTTAAGCTGCAATAAATATCACACATTTATCTTTAACTTCCGTTTCTCTGAATGAAGTCGGAGGAGGAAAAGTCCACAGACTGAATCCCTCTAAACAGGGCCTATTAAAAAAAACTCCCTCCCAAGTAAAAAGTATTTACCGAGGCGGAGGTGGCTAGTGGTGGATATTTAACGAGCCGCGAACCGGAAATAGAGCATTTATTTTCATGTATATAGCGATTACTCCATGAAAAGTGCGCCCGAACAATTTTTATTCACGCGTTATGATGCATCAAAAAACGAACGAGTAAACACAGCGAACGAGTGAGTTTTTTAATGTATCACAGCGAGCGAATAAAAATCGTTCAAACAATTTCCAAGGTAAGATGTTTTTATTTCATACATGCTGAGATTCTGCACATCTCAATTGAAAGATTTGAAGCCACCGACTGTGAAAATACATCGTTCACCTAATCGAAGACACGAACAACAATACTTCACAGTGTAGTTCGCAGTATGTATTAAATTATAATACGTGTACTCAGAGGCAACTCCTAAAAGCAACTGCTCTAAGAGAACAGAACCTATGTATCTGTTGGCGCAAAAATTGCTCGCGCTCCGAATATAATCTCAACTCTAGTTGTGACCGTAATCTGCTACCGCAACAATTTAAAATTGCGCGTGAACTACGCAATCAGACGCAATAAAAAGCTGTGCACGCGGACTGCGCAATTTAAAGCTGTGCACACGAGCTACGCGATGGAAAGCTGCGCGTGCGGGTTTTACCATTTAAAGCCTGGTTAACAAGTAAGACGTAAAAGCAAACGCAAACCGCGCTAACCACGCAAAATAAAGCTGCATGCGCGATATATCCAATTAAGGACTGCATGCGTAAATTATGCAATTCAAAACTGTGGCAGGAACTACGTAATGAAATCTACGCGCGCGATTGACGCTGCACGCACAAACCACGCAACAATCGCTGCGCACGTGAGCTATGCAATTTAATATTGCACGCGTAAGCTACGCAACATAAAACTTTGCGCGTGAACTACACAATCTAAACTGCACGCGTGAACTACGCAACATAAAGCTTTGCATGTGAACTACGTAATTCAGAAGTGCACGAACAAACTACATAATTAAAAGCTCAGCACGCGATTAAGGCTACACACGCGATTTACGCAACATTAATCTGCATGCCCTTTTTTTTTTACTTAATATATTATTAAAGCTAACTTAAACGAAAGTATCTTCCTGTATTACAAGTTCTTTAGTAAGTTTGCAGCCAAGTTCTCACGGTGTTATTCGTGATTTAATGCTGTTTACTCGGATTAGTCCACATAAGCAATAGTAAAGTGGACGTGTTTTTGAATAAGAGAACACCAAGTCATTAAACCAGAACAAAACCTGGTGGTGGGGGAATAGGTGATTTTAACTTCAACAGAGAGTTATAAAACGAATTTCTACCTCAACCACAACGACAATTGAACTTATGAAAAAATGATAAAGTAAAGCTAAAACTTGGCGTATATCAGGATCGACCGGACAGCTAGGAAGGGTTATTTTCTCTAAGTTAGACAGGTCTATATTTCAGAATAGTTGAGCTAAAAAAGGACATATGATTACCAATCGGCTTACGACAAAAATCCTTCTTAAAATATTGATTTAATTCTTTTAAAAACTATATTCATATTCATTAATATTTAATATTCAAGATTCTCGTGCTCTTAAGTGAGAGATTTTCTTTCTTAAAAAGTAATATTCTGTCAAAAAATAGTTTATTTTAAATCCTACTTTAGCTTCAACATCAAGACATTTAACATTAAAGGAGAGAGTACCACTTATATCTTTAATGACTCATTTGTTTTCAATGTTAATTTCATAGAGCCATTATAGTTCTTCAACATAGCTATATTGGCCCTGGAAAGTTTTCTTTCTTTTGGTAGAAATTTTGGTTTTAATAGAAATTAAATGACCCAGTTAACAGCATTTGATTTTTGTGCAATTTTTCACAGCAGAGTATTTCACTACGGTTTTTCCATGGCTATGCCCAAGGTAAATATCCCACTTACACGAAACTTAAGTTCTATTTCACACCTTTTTAAGCCGCGAAATCGATGGTCGCTTTATCTAATATCACATGTCCAGTTCATCTCACAGCATTCACCTGGAATACGCTTAACCTTCAGTGAGGGATTGATGCACCCACGCGGCACCGGAGGAGGGCCTGGGCACTGTTTATCGTGAAGGAAGCCATTTCTACATTCCATGACCACTGCACATGACGCATCAGTGAGTTTCTCTCCGTGCGATAATTTTAGGCCATCATATTTACAACTTTTATCTGTGGAGGGTAAAATTTGATTGTAACAATACTTCGTATAAATTAGGTGAGGCGTACAGTCAACGACAAGGGCTGGTTTTTGACCATTCAAATTACTTCACCTTCACCCGTACATATTTTTCGACCGCTTATTGTAGCATTAGGATAATTTTCTTCCTCTTCGGCGAGTAAAGTGATTACTTACGTAAAGAATACCAAGCACATATAAGCGTAAAGTTAAGGGACAAATTCTTTTCTCGTAGCTATCATAAATGTTTTAGTAACTCTATTATAACACATTTATTTTGGCTTTTTTCCTAATTTTATGTATTTTAAAAGCTTAAGCTAACTCCTCGACCAACATAGATGCAATGCACCCAGAGCTGAACGCAGTCACTAGTTGAATACTTGTGTCTCCCTGTGCTAGATTCGATTAACATGACGTGCTTCTTAAAGATCTCAAAGGTCCCTTGTAATATTTTCGTTTGCAGTTGTAATAAAATGAGTTGGATCTTCACGATATTCAAAAATTTCAGCTTCAGTTAACTTCGCACTGTTTTAAATTTTCCCTTAAAGACACATTTGTTGAAACAATTTCCGCTAAGATCATTTTCCGGTAACAACATAGATGGTTCTTCCCTCTCGAATGACCGTCTAAAACACTCCATATTTTGCATCGCTCTGGAGTATATCGATTTATTTTCCCCTTAATTTTACGCTTATTTGTGCCTGGCATCCTTTAAGTGAGTAATCACTATACCTACCAAAGAGAAAGAAAATTATACTGATGCAACAATCAGCGACAAAAAGAAATTGGGATGTTAAGTAAAATAGCGTTTCCTAAGTCCTTCGAATGGAGGGAGAGACAAGCACCATGGTAACTACCAGGTAAAAAAATTGGCGTCCCAAGACTTTTGTAAATGAGCTAAAGGTGAATATTAGTAATATCAGTAAGGTACCGACTTTATTTCCAACTACCTGAACAGACCCAAAGTTTCTTGCAGCATTTTCCAGGCACACTAATGGTCTTCAATTTGGGTCGCGCACAATCCTTGGGTTTTTGTGGTATTTTTGGGCAGTATTCCATGTGTAACTGACCGTTATAACAGCTCAAAACTCCCGTACATAATGGATCACTCAACTTGTAACCGTGCTTTATAACACGATCATTGAAAGTACAGTGTCTTGCTGTATTCAAAGAGATAAAAACCAAACAGTAAGTAACCATACACTTAACTATTCGCTCTTTGAGCTAACGAATGAATATAAAAGTAGGTTTGCAAAAGAATAGCGGGAATTACATTCGAGCACCTTCACTTTTTGAAATGAGTGAAACTTAAAACGGCGAGTGCGACGTAACAACATAGCCGCTCCCAGTAAAAATTTCGTTTTGCCGGCATGGTAGTTTCATTCACAAACAAGGTCAAGTAAAAGAAAATTACACGAAAAATTTCAATGTTCTGAGCTTTTAGGCTTGGTTTCCTCAAATTCCAGGGTAGCTGATTACATCTGCTTCGAGAATTCTTTGAAACTTGTGTGGGTAGTGTGGAGATGCCACATAGCCGCCCTTGAAATTTATATTGCCTGTGTGACATTTTCATTAAAATAGAGCGGAAAAAAATACTTATATTCTCCTCGTCTATCCTTAGATTTTTCTAATTTTCATTATATTTGGTTATGGTTTGTCATGTGTAAAAGTTTGATTAATTGTTTGTTCTTCTCCTTAATTATGCTGAACTATTGGAAACATTGGTTTTTTTTTTCTTTCCTTGTAAACAGTAGAGGATGAGAAAGACACAATGATGAAAGCCCGGTGAAGGTTTTTTAAAAGGTTAAAAGCACAGTAGAAACAAGGTTCAGTCGGGATAGTTTAACCCTTTACACCCTAACATCAGTATGCACAACCTCCATACTGTCATCTATACATTTCCGAAGGTGCTGACAAGGAGAATTTGTTTAACAATCAAGAGCTTCTTTAGCTGGTGATCATTTCCTTTATTCTCATGATCTTAAATGAATGATTCAGCAGTGTTACTGTCAGGAGAAACTAGATGCTGGTCACTCTTGGGGTTTAAAGGGTTAACTTCTACAGAAATAATAATGTAATTTCTTTTCCATCATTTATATAAAACAAGTCTATCACCTTTGCATTTCCATTTCATTGTACAGCATTCTCCTTTTCTGTGTCTTACCACCAGTCGAGGCTTGGTGCAATCGTTTGGTTTAGGTGGAATTCCCGGACATTTTTTCACAGTAGCTATGCCATCTTTGCACATGACAACTCCTCCACAAAGCTCACCACTCCACTGTTCATTGTTTTTCAGCGTAAGATTCCCGTATTCACAATGGAACACTGAAAAATAGAGATAAATAACTATGTGATTCCTCCATGCGTGGGAATATCCACTATGTTCATGAGTTAATCTAACTAGAGCACACTGGAACAACGGGAAACATCTCAATGAGAACTCATCCGGAATGACGAATATTTTAGAGCGCTATTCGACCGAGTGTCGTGAAACCAAAACTTAAGTGTACAAAACAGTCAAAAGAAAGTAAAACACCTCTAAGAGCAAATATGAACTTAAAATAAGACTAGTCAAAAAACCTTAAGCGCGGGAAAACGCGGGCGACCAAGTCGTGATTGGTGTCAGTTTTGCATCTGATTGGTTGAGAGAGTGGCGCAAGTTTTCTGGGCCAATCACAAAGCGAAGTAAACCAAAACTAAAGTAACTCCTGATTACTTTCAACACTCAATCTAAAATTACTCAAATCCATTTTGCTCTGTGATTGGTTTTGAAGAAACACGTGACCCTCTCAACCAGCACTGTGCGAAAATAGAGACTAAACGCCACTCTCGCTTCCCGTGCCGATGTTATGTGTTATTTTGAGTTCTCATTTCCTCCTAATGATATTTTCCTAACTAACTTTATCCATTGTGATTCCCAAAGTTTACGATTTGATTTAAAACACCTGGGTCCGGTTGCATAAAGGCCAGATAATACTATCCAACGGATAAAACGCTATCCGGCGGATAAGTGTTAAGTAAACGTACTGTGCTATCCACCGGATAGAGATTTATCCAGTGGTTAGCGTTATCCATGCTTCAAACAACCGGGGCCTGAAGGAAATATGCTTCAGGGCCCAGTTTCTGCTTAGTTGTTTCTAAAAAATCTAAATAAGGGATATCTACCTCGGTTCTTCTCGATTTCTCCTCTCTTTTGCCCCTTACTGACAAGCCCAAGTTGAGAGAATACGAAATGTGGATGAGGGATTGGTACAGGTTCGCAGAGCTCCTTGCTGTAACAGGCCACACCAAAACAATGCCCATCAATCAAAAGCGCAACGTCACACGTGTGCTTACTGCAACACCGCTGAAGGCAAGCGTGCATGCTCGGGGTCTCACCCAGAGTATCAAAATGTCCAGCTCTAGTGCTGCCTTTTAAGGAATGGCCAGAAAAAATCTTGTCCGTATGACACATCTGTGATGAACCTGAACAATAAAATGGACATTTATAAGTGTAGGGATACGACAACAATTCCTGAGCATTCAAAACTGGGTTTACTCGTTTTACTCTCTTGTTATTTTTCTACGAAAAATTGCGAAGTGTATCGGGGTCTTAGGGTAGTCGAAGCTTGGAAAATGAAATTATTTTGAACAGGAGCTTTGAGATACCACTTTGAAGGCAACATGCAAAGAAGTGTAGTGGAATCGATTCTTACAAGAATTGCTGTTTTAACAGCTTGACCCCTTAGAGTGATTAGCGTCTAATTTCCCCTTACAGTATCACGGAGTCAAACTTTAGGGTTTCGAGACTAGAAGAAATAACAACCAACTAAAGAAGCTCTTGATTGTGAAACATATTCTCCCTGTCAACATCTTGGGAAACGTATGGAGAATATGCATATTGATGTTCAGGTGTAAACGAATAACATAACGAAACCATTTTGAGACGCCTCCACTGATTCTCTCGAAAATATCTTCTCGTTAGGTTAAATTTTGCATTGTACCTTTATTGACAGTCTTTTTGTGCGCGACTTTTGAAAGTTTTTTTGCCACCTGTGGATGCACGACATGGGATGTCATATGCTTGCCGTGCACTCTCTTTCTTGCCAAGTGTTTCACATGAGAAACTCCAACGGATGCTTTCTTCACGCTCTTTTTCCGCACTCCCTCTTGTTTACGGACAAGGTCTACTTGTTTAGCTAGAGGTTTTGATCTTCCTTCATCTTTTGCTTTCTCATTAGGAAACGTTGTATTCTTTAGAAGTTTCGAAGCACTTTCATTTACCATGTTTTTAGCTTTGCCTTCTACCGTAACTGAAGTTTCATTCGAAGAATTTCTAGGAATATTTTTATGTAAACTCGTTCCATTCTGTGGCAGTTCTGTTTGGTTTCCTTTCTCTTCATGGTAAACCTTTTGGTCATCACTTTGCTGAACTAAGGCAGCCGATGAGCCCGAGTCTTGGGCTGAAGTTTCTTCGTGATTCCCTGTTTCCAGTTTTTCAAGTTGTTCCGCGTGTCTGGATTCTTCTAGCACCATTTTGATCAAGTTTCTTGGCTTAGATCGGTGCACACTCACAGCAGGTTTTTTCTCTTCTGATTCGATGAGTTTAGTCTGTCCTCGGTTCATGTCACTGCTTCCTTCGATTTCATCCCTGTTTGCTGAAGCGTCGTCATCACCACCTCCTCCAGAAACGGGTTCTCTGCTAAGTAATTTTTCATACGATTTAGTGTTAAGCATAGTTTAACCAAACCACTGTTAAGCAAATTTGTTCGTTTGAGCTATCGCTTGGTGATATTCTGGAAAACAAAGTACACTTTCTGTGTAAGGACACCAATAAAGAATACCAACAGACTGACTGGCTATCTTTCTAACTGTCTGACTGTCTGACTGTCTAACTGACTGACTGACTAACAGACAGACCTGCTGATAATTAGCTGGCTGATTACCAGGCTCTCTGACTGACCGACTAACGGACGGATGGACAACCAAGTGGAATTCTTGTTCCGTTAACGCACATGACGCTCTCGAAATTGTTGCTCCTAGCGGTATAAAGGAAGCGTGTCACATATGGACCCAGTTACGGCAAACTCGCCGTAGAGTCTCTGTGGCTCAGTGAAAGACCATCTGAGCGCTGGATCCGAGGGTCTGAGGTTCGGTTCCACATGGAGACTCTTTGTGCTAACACCCGTAAAAAGACGAAAAAAAAACTTTTTCTGAACTACTTAATGGCTGACGGACCGACTGAAATACGGACTGACTGACTGGCTACAAAGGCTATTACGTAACAAACATCAATCAACTGAATTAAGCTTCACCTTGCATAAAAACTTTGATTTCTGCCCTCAGCACTTCCACTTTCGCCAGCACTACGTTCACTGTCCTCAGAAGAACCTGAAGACCAACCTGCTTCATCCAAACTGCTTTCGTCGTCATCGTCATCATCAATGCTCTCGTGCTGCTGCTGTTGCCGCTGCTCTTCTGACATCGCATTCTTCTGATAAATCTCATCTTTCTTACGAAGACCCGAAGCGTAAGAGCTTCTGACACTGGCCCTCGAGTTCTCATCGTTTTCTTCATCGTCCTCATCTTCATCGTCGAATCCCTCATCTGCAAGTTCGTCATCATCGTCACTCGCTCTATCGTCGTCGTCCTGTACATCAGAACGTTTTGCTCGTTGATATTCCATAGGATCGTCATATATAAAATTGTCCTCTGGGTAGCTTGTAATAATGTCTGGAGCAATGTCGCCTATAAAAAGCAATGTCTGAGTTATCATGTTTTGTTTCAGTCATGTTGTGGTAGAATTAAGAAACTAGCAGCACCTAGAACTGAAGTGAATCGGCTACTCAACAGTAACGTAATTTTATTGGTCTCCTCTAACAAACACATGCTGAAGAAAGCGAGGTCATGATCCAAACCCAGACTTTCGAGGGCTCATCCTTCATTTCAATATAATTCTTTCAATGATGACCTCCGTTTTAGTCACCTTTACAAATTATCCCACCTTTCCTATATTCAAATGCTTATTAAAAATCATTTTCATTTTTCAAGGGGAAACAGGACGTTTCAGGTTTGCATGATCCCCATCTTGATTAATGGTGTTGGCTATGAAGTATCATCTTCACTACGAAGTAAAACCACTGTCGCCCTCTTCACTCTAAGATGTGCGATATTTTCAAAGGCACTTACCTTTTACATACAAAAGGAAGAAAACAATCAGAGCCTAAAGAAAGAAATGGAGAGAAAGCTTAGGGCTGATAACTAATATCTACAATACAACAACTCTGTGTCTTCACTAGCCTCCCATAGCCCGAGTGACAGATAACATTGAAACACTAAGAATTGTATCTACAATAAATTCGCGGAGGTACACAACCCCCCACATTTGAGTCGCGCACCGTCTCCTCACGCAAAACTATTAGTATTACTACTCAATTACGCACGTGCAAAATCTGAGAGAAATCGTAAGGCTGAAATATACAATAATTTAACTTCTGACCCGTTAAAAAAAAAAGAATAGAAATAGATTATGTTAATTTATCAAAGTTAATTCTCCCTCAGTACTGCGTATTCTACAGTCGACTGCGTCAGTCCTTTTTGCTCGGACCCGCTCGTTCCACCGCCCAGGCTCGACTAATGACCGTAGAACTTTCTTTCAGCTATCACATAGAAGCTCTGTCAGCCTTGTCTAGCGCGCCTGCATCGGAATGAAGACTTCCGCTAACGAAGATTAAAAAAACTCTCCCCCTCCTTTTTTTCAGATTCCTCCTCTTCACCTCCATTTGACACCAAGTTACATGGAGATAATCGATTCGGATCAATTTCGATGTATTTATAATCAAATTCACAGCAAAGACGAACGAAAGATTTTAACCTTTACTTTGGCTCAGCTCAGGTCCTTGTATAAATTCAATATCTTCATGATCTTCTATTCGTAACAAACGTAGATACTTTCACATCATCACATTATTGCTCAAAAGGTGATAGCAAACGTTAAATTTTTGTCGCATCTCGATCCGGTCGCAAGAACAAGCACATTAGCGTAATATATGTAAAAACGCCATAATGTTGTACTGGATAACAATGCATTTAAAACTGGCGCAGTCTCGACTTCTACAACGTTACCAGAGTTGTAATGAGGTCAAACTGATGCCTTTAAGAAGAAACAATGAACTAATTTAGGAAAAGTGAACTTGACTCACCGTCACGATCCAAGACCCAAAGTGGTTTGCGATGGCAGACATCTTGGGCTGATAAAAACTAACTTACAGTCTCACCTAAATAACGGATAAATCAACAGCAGCTTCATCGGAAAAAAAAAAGGAAATCGTAAACGTAAATGCTAGGCGTTTCCGATGAGCTAAACAATATCAAATTTAATTTTGTAAACAATACAAGACAAAAAATGATTGCAAGATCAAACGCTCGAAAATCATATTTCTGCTATTGCGCACGCGTCTCTACCATTTGAAAGGTCGCAACACCGGTTGAACCTGGTAGGCAACAGGTACTTGAACAATGACTGTCATGTATAAACCAAACATAATGTAGTGTGAACAAATATCAAAAATGGAAAGTTAATGGACTCCTCTAATTTGGGGAAAAAATAAATGTAAATTAAATGGCATGAAGTTCTGAACTGTCAGTTGTCATTCAGTCAAAGGAGTTTTTGATGTAATCAGGGTATCTATAATACTGGTCTGACAGAGTTTACAGAAAGCGTGAAATTTTGGAGTACTCTGACCATTCATTTCAACGGTTATTAACCGCTAACATATTGTGATTTACAATGATCTGGCCGCACCCTCCCCACCCCCTGGGAGAAAGGGAAGAGAGGGTATCCTACCTAGAGAGGGGAGGGCACGGTTACACGTAGGCTACCAGCAGAAAAGTTGGGGTGCTGGACAATGGATCGAGGGGCATGGGTTCGAGCCGTAGCCAATTTAACAAGAAGATTTCAAAACGCTTCTCTTTTTCGGGTTTGAAAGACGTTGCTGTTTTCACGAAAACCCTTGGTCTAATCTCTCACATTCAAACGACACTTTAGTTTTGTCCTCTTCAAAATATTCAGTTTTCAAACGTCCGTAATGGCCAGCAATTTCTTAACATCTCCACTATCAGGAACATGTTAAAACCAAATACGCTTTCAGTGACCGATTTGACGAGATACGCGACAACACAGTAGTGCTGGAAGAATTTTCCTTGCAGGGAAGATGTTCGCTAACTTCTGACCTCAACTTCAGGATTGCCAGGTTGCGCTTAAATATAAAGTTAACAACTTAAAATGAAATAAATTACAAAATAATTTAAGTACAATTATTTTCCCCCTTTCAAAGAAGATGGTCGCGCACACAGCCCAGGACGAGCCCTTACTCCCTTATCTACGCCTCCCCCTCCCGCCCTAAATGCGGAAGACCAATCGTAGACGAAATATTAGCAGACAGTCACGTAAACATGTGTTCAGACAGGGACTTTGACGAGCGGACCACGAAATAAACAGATAGTCTAAAGTTTCGCGTATTGCAGATGGATGGTAGTTTTAACTTTATTTTGAAGAAAGATTTCCCTCAAGTAAAAACCCGTATAACATTTCCTAGCAGTATGACAATTAAATTAAAAAAAAATATCTAAAATTTAAATATAAACATATTAAAAGATAGGAGACATCCTTCACCAAGCTGTATTTGATATCCTTGTTATTGTACGACACCAAGAGAATAAAGCCTACCCTTCTGAAAATGCTTTTTCTCTTGTGACATGTACATACAAAAATGTGTTTCTAAGCACTTGTGGCTTATCTTTCCATAAATTTAAATAACTTGTACTATTTATTTACTTATTTATTTCATCATTTTCACACAGTGTTAGTAGATTAGTTTATTTATATCTTAGTTTTGGTCAGGCAGATGTTCATAAATGGGCATACTCGCTATAACATACACTTTAAATATGCTTTCAATTTAAAACATTTACAAATTCTAATTGAATAAAAAGGTTTTGATAAGAGATGGATAGTACATGAAGTGTATGACCTATTGACCTCATAAGTCAGACCCAGATTGGGAAATGAGCCTAAATTGGGGGAGAACCCACTGAAAGAACAGTGGAAATTGAACCTAATTACCTTAGTCTTGACACAAAATTATAGTTGTGCCAATGTTTAAGTTGACTAAATACATTTTGCTGCAATGAAAACTGGCCAAGATATAACAACAACCAATCCTGCAGGCCCTATGTGCATGTATGCTACATCAAAGTGTACTTTTTCTATTTACATAACTGTCTACTCCAAATCAAATGGTAAAACTGTAAGGTGAGGTTAAGAGACAGCTTACCAACCCAGAGACCCACATGGCTGTACTTGTCAGGGTGTTCCACGGTCAAACTGTGAATTATCCTACACCTGAATCTGAATCAGTTGAAAGATCCTCTACCAACACAACAGAGGACCTCACTGAATCTTCAGGCATAAAACTGCGTTGAGTCCAATTTGTAAGGCCACAAGATCCAAACTTTTCCTTTTCTAGATGTTCCTTAGTTGCAAGAACTGGTTCAATTTCTATAGTATGCTTGTGAAAATGTTTCTGAATTCCTGATGCCATTTTCTCTGAGTACTTAGCATAAGAGTACAAGGCTCCCCCAAGGGTATTCAGGGAAACTCCGATGAGTGTTAACGGTGTGGCAGCCACTCCACCAAATGTATAAAATCCAATGATGGTTGTCAAGACACCTTTGACAACGCCTACAAGGCTAGCAAGAAGAAAGAGTAAGTTTCTTGGGGTATTTTCCTATCTGGAGCACTAATCAGAAGAGTACCATTTTACCACTTAGCCAATCATAATATAATTAGAAAGGTTCAACCAAAAAAACCAAAAGGAATTTATACAGAGACCCAATGACAACTGAACACAAATAAATCTAACCAAGTTGCAATTGGTTTTAATCTTGGATCACATTGGAGTACATGTAGGTGACAAAAGTTTTTTTTTTTTTTTTTTTATAACCAATGACAGAGGGCAGCAATGAAAAACCAATGCAATCCTGGATTATTTTTGAGACTCAATTGTTATACTGCCCCCTCCCTCCCCTTCCCCACCACCACCCTTCTCTCTCTAACCCTTCAACTCTCAGGATCTGGTTGTTACTTCTCATTTCTGGCTGCTAAACATTTCCTTGTCAATAAGTTACAAGAAGTTTGGTGTCAGATGGAGATAACAACTTCAACCTGATAAGTTTGAATATTCTCATGACCTGTTTGCTGGATAATGTTTAGATAATATAGGGAGAAGTAACTTGTTAATCATTTCTGGGAATTAAAGGGTTAACCTGAAAAGCAAGTACGTGGTACTTTAATTTCTATTTCCAAGTAGCAAATTAAAGTAATTTTTCAAAGAAAAATACTTTTCAGTAAATTTCATGTATGTGTTGCCCCTGAAGAAAATGGATCTTGATTATTAAAATTCTGACATATATTATTGAAGTTAGTGGCAAATACTGGGTATCATGATGACAAAAGTAACCAGTCACTTTTGACAAACCAGACACAGTAAAACATTCAACTGAAATACAGCTTTGACAGACTCTGATGATGACATGAAAAACAGTCATTTCTAGGGCTTTTAAAGGATTTTTCATCTTCACCTGGACAATAAAAATTAAAGTATAAAACCACCTAAAATGTCAAAAAGTGCTCAAGTGCTGTCAGTGGACTGGTTACTAAAAAAAATTCATCACCAAAAGCAAAATTTTAAATGCAGTTTGAATAAATCAGCAAGGTTTAGTATTTCAAACTCTTCCAAATTGCATAAGTCCACAAGGCAAATGAAATTTGTAGTTCTTGAAAAATTATGATGGGTATTAGGCTCATCATCTTCCCCAACTTTGTTGCAAACTTTTGGGTTAAGTCCTCAGGAGTTTTGTTCATTGCATTAAGTTTTGTACTTTTCAATACTTTCTTTGTTTTCTTAAGCCTGAGACCTCAAGACTTTTAGCCGCTTGTTTGTGCTTTGCTTGGCTTTTTTTTTCTTAGCACCTTCCCTCAAACACTGAGAAAAAAAACTTGTTTTGATGTATTTTCTCTACTCTACTGTCAATCAATTTACTTTTGACTTTCTACACTGTTTGAAATTAATACTGAATTACATACTGAAAATTTTTCACTAAAAACTGTTATTAAGGATTAAAAGGATTAAGAAATTGGGATTCTAATGCACTCAAATGTGTGCAACACTCTAACAATCACACACATCGGGATTATTGAACATGTGCAAAAGTAAGCATCAAAATAATAATGGATGTTTTACCTTGTTGTCAATGCTGTGTTCATTGTTGTGCATAAAAATAGAGAATAACTCAAAATACAGCCCATCCCAACATCAAGCAAAAGTGCAGCCTGAAAAATGGAAACAAAAATGTTATGGTTATAACCATTTCAAAAGTAGTCAAGGGTTTACCATGATTAGGACATCTTCATATTTACTATTTACAAGGCTGACTCAAGTTTGCAAGGTAAATTCACTTTCATTTTCAATTTTCAGTTTTCTTTTTGTTAGAGTTAGCATTGTAACACTCTTTGTGCCAATGTATAGTCATGCCAATAGGACTCTTTTTATTCACTTTCAACAGCTTCTGTAATAATAATAATAATAATAATAATAATAATAATAATAATAATAATAATAATAATGTAATGCCTATTCTGAGACAAACCTGAAATTCAACAACGTAGTATCCATCAAACTTAAGAGCTGCCTGCAGCTCTTTATTGCACAATGTGTAAATGAGCAGAAGAGGAATACAGTTGATACTGTTTGTGTGAAGTACAGTCAGGGCTGATAAACCCTTTTCTGAGCCTGTCTTTTGGATGTATGTAAGATAAAAAGACTGGCAAATCACACTTAGCAGAGCAGAGACATAGGCAAAGGCTGAAAACTCTAGATCTCCAAATCCTGAAGGGAAAAAAAAAAAAAAAAAAAAACATTAGCATAGAGTCTGACCTCCAAAACCTTCTAACATTGCCAATTTTTGTTGTAAACTTTTGTTGTTGTTTTCTTTCTTTTCAATTTTCTTGTTGTAATTTGAACATTAATCTGTTATATTCACCATCATAGTGGACAACATATTCTGCAGTATGAGCTTGGGGATAAAATATTTCTCTCAATTATTGGGCAATTTTTTCACCATCGCATCATACATGACTTGTGTTTTTTAAAATGTAAACAAAAAAATTAAAGCTTCCTCAAAATGAAACAGTTCTCACCTGCTGTAATACAACCAATTACAACAAGCATAACAGAAGTAACAATCATAAGGGATGGCTTCTTTTTCAACATAAAACAAGCAAACAACAAACTTGTCAGAGGGAGAAGTCTTCGTAAAACATTGTACCTTAAACAGGAAAAGGAAACAATAAGTCAAAAATTAATTAGTGAGGAATTTTGCTGTACCTATAAGGAAGGGCTTTTTAATAATACAATGATGTTTTTTACTAAGTCATCTCAACTATTCTCCCTTAAGAATTTAAGCTGCATAAAAATATTCACACAAGAAAGAAGACTACAACTTATCAGCATTCTATCACTACTGGTGCTATCTGATAAGCTATGCTATTCACCTCATACTCCAAGACAGATAGTGAGTTAAGTGTGTACTGCAGCATGCAGCAAAAATTCTATTGTACTTTTCAATCACCACATTTTGATGTTTTCTGTCATCTGTTAATGAACAGACTAATGGTTACATGGAATCCATTTTCTTAATTTTACCTACTTTTAATGGCAGAACAAATAAAGCAAATTTTAAAATTTCAAAATTATACCCTCCTTCATGAAACAACATCTGGCCATAGTTACCAAATGAAAGGTGTTGATTATAATATTGGTATCAATTTCAAATGCAGTTTGAAATTTTTTTGGTTTAAAGTAGCATCTAATGATTGTGGGAATATTATGCCGCATCCAAAAAGTAATACTAAAACTTAAACAAGCAACTCAAAAAATAAAGTACAGTCAATTCTCCACTAACAGACACTCTTGTAAGTGGACAGTTCTACCTGTGGACACTTCCTCAATTCCCCTTTTGCCCCCCTACTCTAACTGTTTCTACCTATTCCCATGAGTGGACACTCTCTTGTGACCAGATGCAGACACTTTTGAAATGAAAATTAGCTTTTTCTTTTGTGTACACTCTCTTGTAAGTGGACACCCCATGGATAATAATTGACTCTTGGCAATTGAAATATGTCTTAATTTTGCAAATCAACAAAAAATATGAACTTTGACATGGCAACAGAACAGTGGGGATCAATTTCGCCAAATCTCCATTTGTCTGCTGGAAAGCACACTGTCTGTTCATTTGACAATAACAAGAGTCTGACATAACACTCTCAGCTGAGTGGGGGCATCCACCCTAGTCTTCTTTGGTTTCCACTTGTGACTTAAAATCTTATTATATCAGATCATACTTACATTGGTATGGTTAAATAATCCAGGGCTCGAAGAGCTAATGTTGTGTGAAGGGCAAAGCATATTGAAGGAATAAAAAACATCTTTCCTCTATTGAAATACAATCATAAACAAAAATACAATTAAACTATGAATTCAAATTGTTTTAATCAGACTTGAAGAAATAACTAGCCATGAAGCGCAGATCACAGGAGGGTTAAACCAAAAGACTAACATCTATTGTTGTGACCTTTTCTGCTCTTATGAAATTGACAGATACCTTTAAAAGATATCAGTCAGCACTTACACCCTAGCAACGCAATTACACGTACCATTACAGACTTTGTTTCTTTTTTTGGTGTTCATTTTCAGGCCCACGCTCATTGGTTAACCCTTCAACTCCCAGATCAAATTTGTAATTCTCCTTATTGTTAACTACACAATTCTTACCATGTTAGATCAGAGAATTTAGAATTGGATCAACTAATTATACCCAGATTGACATTTTTCTTTACTCTCATCACTTATCTGGTTGATATTGTATTAATGTGGTCAGGAAAAATTCTGTCTTGGTCCTTCACAGGAGTTAAAGGGTTAATTCAAATTATTTAAATTTTTTAAGACTGATATGTTCCACTGTGCATACAAAAATTAAGTGGTTTGGGGATTTTTGATTCACACTGGGCTTATAACATTTCTTTGGCATTTAAAGGGTTTTAACAGATTTTGAGGGCCACCAGGAAAACTGTCTTCTGGAACAGTTACTATTCATCCAATCTTTTCCAATGGTTATGCAGCCTGAACTTTGAAAACCACAACTACATGTACAATGATGCAACACCCCCCTGATTCTCTGTTTTAATTATACAGAGAAGTTACAAAAAAGACATTGTCAAAGATAAATTAACTGGATTTGGGCCGTGGTACAGCTGTATTTCTTCCATATAAGGAAGCTCTTTGAAATAGGTTTTCATATAATCCAACCTCAAATATCCACACTTGCCGGGACTGGATTAAATACATGCAGTCTGGATAATAGGGAGTCCAGATCATCGAAAATATTAATATAAATGACACAAAATAAAACTGAAATAATATGTAAATCAGAATTAAATGCAATGGCTTGACGCATCTTAGAATTGAACTTCATGCCAAAGCTTTGGTTTAAAACATTTCCTCTTCCAAAGGAAACAACCCTTTTATGTATATTAACCATACCATAGACATAATAACCTAAATTAAAAATAATTCGTAATAAAAGTTTGTAGGAATCTTTTATGTACCTTGATAATATTTTTAAAAACCCTGAGCCTAAGGAGCCCTTGTTTGAAATTATGGCCTTGGGGTGGGAGCACATTCTGGTGAGGGCACCTTATTCAAAGAAATACAGTATTCTTATTTAGGCCAACAGCAGGCAAGCAAAAATATTTGACGGATTTTAATTAGAATTAGAGTATGAACTACATATTAATAATAAGATATACCTTTCTAGTGTGTACTTCGGCACATTGGAATATCCCAAAAGCCTCACAACTTCAACAGTAATTGATAACATAATCACTTGAGCCAACATAAGGACATTAGGAAAATGGAAGGTATATGAGGTCAAGACAATCTGCCAAGAAAAAATCATTAACATAGAAGTGTTAACTTGCTGAGCTTATAACTGCTAACATTACAGTTGTTCCTTATTTTCATGCTATACCTCATTACTCTGCAGAATTTCCTCCTAAGGCACACACAGAAACAGCTCCTTTTTTTCTTATTGCCAGAATTTGCCAGAGAAGTATTTTCACAGAAAATTGGGTACATCAGTGGCCAACCATTGTAACTTTCTCTACTTAGACCTTAAGCTCCCATGAGTGCCAAGACAGAATTTATCCTCACAATATCAAATGAATACAAAATCAAGCAGACAAGTGACCAGAACAAAGAAAAATTAATATAAGGGGATTGTTAGTTGATCTGATACCAAATTCTGCAAACTAACATTCCTAAGAATTGCATGGCTGACATTAAGGAGAACTACAGATGAGATCTTGGGAGTGAAAATGAACAGAAACTCTCTTTTAAAGGTCACTGTTCATAATAAAAATTTTGGCCAATATGAACATGCTAGGACCTTTCAAGCGTTATCTCTGTTTATGGTGTTGGAGTTAACACTAGGAATTTTCCAGCTTTAGCCAATATCTGATTGTTAATTCTCCCCTCTAGCTGCTACACATTTCCTTGTGAGTTAATTATGAGAAGTTGGTGTTAGATCAAGATAACAACTTTTACCTGATACATTTGATTACTCTCATTACATGTTTTCTGGACAATGTATAGATACAGTAGGAAGAATTTACATGTAAATCACTTCTGGGAGTTAAAAGGTTAACAAGAGGCCACTGGTACCCATACAATCAGGGAAATTGTTTTGAGGGTGACTTTTTTTTGAGAGTCATCACATGTTAAGCAAGGAGCTCTAAAGATGACCCCTGCATATGACGTGTTTTGGATAAATAAGCCTTCTTTTAATCCCACCAGAAATATATTAACCATGGACCATATTATAAAAGTTCATATTGTATTTAACACTGTTTTCTTTTTGTCTTATATATAGTTTAAGTACACAAAACTTAGAGGATTAGCAACCATTGTTGGGGAAAAGACAAATAATTTAAACATATCATGCAAGTATTTTTTGTCTTGTTTATGACCAGTAACACCAGTGAGTCTCACCCACACGATGCTATCATAACAGCACTAATATTAAGTTTACCATTTGTGTGGATTTATCATCTCTACCCTTCCATGCATACATTAAAAACATGTTCTTTTAGTCTATTAAACTTCAATGCTTTGAAAACAAAACTTAAAAGTTTGTTGAAATTTTGATAGAATGTAAACAAACATATTACCATGGAAACTGTTGTTTAAAAGTTCTGTAACCTTTACCCAGCTGTGCAAGATATATCATTTGATTTCATAAGTTAGTGGTCAGTGGTATGCCACCCATGAAATTTCTGCCTTGTTTACTAACTAGAAACACCATTGTTATATACCTAGACTTCCACTCAACAAAACAAGCACTGTGATTGGTTGATTCTTGGTCAGATGCCCTGATTAAATTCAAATGTATCCTGACCAGGATACAACTGTACAGTTGTTGCCCACAAGCCAAATACAACAGCACATGATCGTTTAAGGGAGAGTCAAACAAAGCACTTAATGTATGGTCCCTCGGGAAACTAGTTAGTTTTGTTTTCCTTCAAGTCCTGATGTTTCCTTCGACTTCACCTCAGGAAACATCAGGACTCCAGGGTGTGAAATTGCGCCTAAGACAGGTGCCATTGCGACTAAATTTTTCACTTTGGCAACCAAATCCTGAAAGTTAGTTGCCAAATTGGCAACTACAACGTTTCATCATAACCTTACCAAGAGATATAGCGAATTAAATAAATTTGCAAAGATAAATCTGCAGCAAACTTCCTCCTTTAGTTTGTTTCCAAAACGTAGCACATGCATCTCGATCAATAACTAGACGCCATCTTGGATTTAGATGAGCCTGAACGTTGTATATCATACATCCTAGTGTCCACTTTGTAGCACGTTAAAGATCTTTTCCCTAACTTAATTTTGGAGGAAGGGGTAAGTTTCTAAAGAAACTGTGAAGCTGCATCGGTGGGAGAGTATAGCAGGTAATTTAGTGTTAACAACTAGGTTGAAAACGTAAATTAGCCACCGTAGAGGGTAAAAAAGCTGACGTTTCGAGTGTTAGCCCTTCGTCAATCACTCTGACAAGGGGCTAACGCTCGAAACGTCAGCTTTTTTACCCTCTACGGTGGCTAATTTACGTTTTCAACTCAGTTGTTAATACACTTACCTGTTAATTTTGGAGGGTCTATCTAGAACGCTGACAGCGTAAAGAAAGATTTTGTTTGTCTTTAAAAATGGTGACCACCTTTTTTGAATTGGCTACCACTTTGAAGAATTTAGGAGCCAAGTGGCTATCAGAAAAAAAAGTTAATTTCACGCCCTGGACTCTCGAAAAAAAAACTGTTTCCCTTGGGACCATACATTAAGTGTGTATTGATGACCACCATCACTAACACAAAACCTTTTTAAATGAGCAAGCAATGCAAAACCCTCATCCAAATGGGCAGGTAAATATTGCAGTTTCGTTGTCAAAACATTGAAATTTGATATGCCAAGAACATATATTTTTATTAAGTGTGTAGAAGGGTAGATGCAGTGTATATATTGTGGCACTCTAATCCCTTAGCTCCTCCTTGATGATTTAAATGGATGAAAAGATATCTCCAACTTGATGCTTTCACTCCCTTCCCTCTGGATTTAAGCATGATCAGTACCCTACTCTCTGAACCATATTTTTTAAGTTTAGTCTCCCTACTTTCATCACAAGAAACTTAGCCAGTGTATTTTATGAGGCAAGAATTCTTCATACATTTCTTGAATAAAGAAAACAATGAAAACAATGAGGAAAACAGTAGATTGTCTAAAGGATTACGGCCTTGTTTTAAAATAGTACGGAGTTATGCGGAGACCACTCTTTTTGTAATTCAAATACGCATTAAACATAAGCGTACACTTACACTTTCCCCAACCTTAAAAGGCACACATGTCTACATGTCGTACGATATTTGGTCAGCAGTGAAAGGAAAGTTTAACATAGTGCGAGCTTTTTCAAAATTGGAACATGAATATCCCTAACTCGTTCTCTTTCGCTACAGTTTATGGCTTCTGTAAAATTTTTCTTACCTTATTAACAAAAGACATCGATCCCGAAACAATCCCATAGAACGAAGCCGCCAGGATCCCCGGTCCAAATGCTCTTGTAAAGTCGAGTTCTTCCAAAGCTGTGGAAATGTCGTAGTTAAGAAATCCAAGCTTGGCATTTATCCTGTCAGGCATTCCTACAGCGGGTATAGTTCAAAAATTAATTTCAGTTGGCAGACATAGACGTCTGCACAAAAATGTGGTCACTTTCGGAATGGCCCTGAATCAATATGTACGACTGCAAACGTGGCGAATTCGGTTGCCAAGCTTCGCACAATCAAACTCCATTCCAAGTACTAATGTTATCCAGGTTTGTGGTCCAGATGAAAGAGGCGAGATTTGCCTCCGACTGCCCACCCAAATAGTAATACGCCCTCACAGCTTCGTCATATCAGTGGATAATATAAATGCTCGCATGAGCGGTGAGGTACTGAAAACACCGGCAGGCTTAATTATCCTAACAACAATTACACCGAAGGAATATTTGCGTGGATGCTCAGCTCGACTTACTCCTCTTCCTGTTCTCCCCGTCTGCTTAGTATGCGCAAATTTTATCAAAGACAAAAGTGATCAAACCAATCAAACTTCAATCAGAATCTTCAATTCATAGGCTAAATACCAAAACTGCGTATCAACGATACAAAGCGTCTAGAAACGAAACAAGAACCATTTATTCAAAGTCAAAGGTGACACAGATTATTTTGAAACAGAAGAATCGATTGCGTATGCGATTTAGATTAAAAATTCATAAACATGAACTTCTGTGATTTATTTTCGGCTGGCGTAAATACCATTTCCACTCATAGGATCTAGTTTGTATATGAACTGCACCAAATCAGCTTACGGAGAAATTGCAATTACCTTTTTTCTGTGGAGTTAAATTGCTTAGGCAACCAGTAACTGCATAAATTTACGGTGAAAAGTATCGAAAAGTGGATTGACTTGCCCGCCTAAAAGAATGTTTGTTAAAAGTCTTTCGACCGTTTGTATACCAACGACTGACGGAGGAATAGTCGGTGACTGAATAACGGGCCAGTAAGAGAAGAAGCAAATTGATTATGTCGCAAACTGTCTCTCTCGTAAGTAATGATGTTCAGCTACCGTGCGAGAACACTGTAAGTTTCGCACTGCGCTGAAGTTTAGTTAAAAATCAGTCCATCATGTTCCTTACCATTAAGAGCAATGAAAAAGATAATTTTAGATAGACGTTTATCAAGACGATTGTGTTTGCCCAAACTTTTTTCATATGTAATCAATTTATTGCTGATCACCGTGGAAACTTTCTGCTTTTCTAAAAAATGTCCAGTTGACCGTGTGTTTCAAAAAAACTAAAAGCATTAATAAATGAAAAAAAGCCACCGGGTTTTGCAATCGGCCAAAAACTTTGTTTGAAAAACAAAATCCTAAAAATTTAAGCGAAGACTTCGCTTTAAAGCGGTCAGAACTCTTCAATAACAAAATATTGCAACATCAAAGTCATTGATTAAACAATCGAAAAAATAAATGCATTTGTGTCGATTCAGCTTTAAATTTATTTTGAAAACGCGAATAGTCTATTTTTTAGTTTATAATTGTCTTTCTTTTCCAAAGGAAGAACAGCTGTACTTAAATCATTACGCTTTAAAGTTAATAGCGAATGCAGTGTTGAATTCACTAAAATACGTCCAAACAACAATATTTATACTTCACACAGTAAAAAAACTTGGCAACCCAGTACTTAAGTTCACTTACTTTCGATGTTTAGAAAATCCGTCGTTGATATGCTTCCTTTGTCCGTGGTTGATTTGTGCTACTCGCAGATATTGTGAGGGATGACCGGATGAGGGTATCTAATGATGAACTGCACTTAGGCGCAAATTACCAAGCGTTGTGTCTGACACTGCATAATTAGTTATTATGATGATCATATGCCTTCAGGCGACTTGTGATTGGCTCTTGGATGACTTGAACGAAGTTTAGTACCCATTGGATGATCTGCAGCGTGGGTCAGGGAACTAGTTGGTTAATCTCGTACCCAGATTCAGATCCTACCGTGTAACTGTAACTTAAATGTAACCGCTTGGCCGTTGAAGGTCTGGGTACGAGACTACTAGCTGGTTTGAGTAACAGAGCCATCTTTCACCTGTCAGAAAAAAGACAAGGATATTGATGAAAAAAAAGGGGTAAAATCTGGAGCAGTGGTTTCGACGTTGGAACCCTTTACCGACACAAAGTAAAGATTCTAGATTCCACACATTGTTTGACTAAATAGCCAAGGCTTAAATTTTAAATACATGATCATGCCCATTGTAAAAAGACAAATTTGCCACCAATCAAGAGCTTGTGTATCTAATTTCAATACCTTATTTGTTCCTTATTTTGATGTTGGGAATTATACTGACTCCCTCTGACGAAGGCCTAACGTTCGAAACTCCAGCTTTAGAAAACTCTCTTCGGTGGCCAATTTACATCATGTACTCAGTCGATAATACCAAATTATCCTGAATTACTTAGTGAGATGCAGAAAAGTACACGTTGATCATATCCTGCTGTGAGATAATAGTTTGCTAAGATGATGCTAAGTACTTACTATTTGCTGTTTTGACCAACTCATTTGGCGGATTCGGTGAAGTGCAGATGTTCAGTTACTACGACAATTAGCCACTCTGTAAACTATGTGTTATGCAGTCACCACGAATAAATAGTTTTTCTTGCTTCATTTGACTGACATCTGTTCATCTCTTTCTTAGTTTCACATCGAATCCACCAACATTGTGCCGGACACTTTTTAAATCGCTCATCCCAGTTTACTGATTTGCCTCAGATTTTAACTAGGAATGCAATTTTAAGATAAAAGTCGTTTTGGAAAGAGCAACTAATTTGAACAAGTTTGTTTTGATAAGATTCATTGAATGTGAATGCCTGAGAGATTTGATTCCTTAGGCGGGTGAAATGACACATTGACGGCCAGGCTACCGGCACCTTTACAAGGGCTAGAACAGCTGCTTAGCTCAAGAGTCACCCGTTTGAGATGTAGTGAACAAATATAATGAAAAGAGTACAAGCGAAACTGACAAATGTCGAGGAAAGAAATTCTTCATTTTAACAATATCACCCGACCGAATAAAGCTTGAAATTACGCAGTCGCGCGTTACACTCCAAAACTCGTTCCACCTTGGGACAGAGAAAAAGATTTGCAAAGAGCAATGGCCGACCAATTGTAACGGAATACCTTGCAGACAAATTCCTTGCACTTAGCCGCCTTGCGTTAACAAGGTAGATCACCATGGTATTTTTTAAGAACGGGAGTTCTCTCAGAGAAAGACAAACTATTTTGATCATTTTGAGAAAGAATGCAAAGAGATGACGTCAAAGGGAGCAGAGAAAGCTTTTGTGAGGAGATGACTAAAAAGTATGTTTGCTGATTTTTTCAAGGCATGAAAAAGTAAATACATAATCATGAAAGTTGAGGAGTTGCCTCACAATAACTTGACAGTGTTCACTAAGTTGCACGCGCAGTTTTCTTGATGACGTGTGGCAAAATTTGTCGTGAAACCGTTTACTTTACTCTTGCATCTTCGGGAAAGTTTATGAAGTTTGTCAAAATTTTCTCGAAATGCTGCTCGAGTGCAGAGATACATTTTAGAAATAGAGATATTTAGAGCGCAATTAAAATAAATTTTTTAAAGGAAAAAATGGGCGTGCTTTCCTCAAAATCATTTAAAAAAAGTGCTTTCTGTGAAGCTCTCTCCCATAGCGATGGCAAATGTTCATTCACGCACCTTTAAGGGGAGTGTAGTTAACGCTTCCTTGAGATGGTGAACTCGGTAAGTAGAAAAATTGTCGTAGTTGAAGAAACTGACTATGGAGGTGGCCTGTTTGGACGTTTTAAAGAGCGGTTACACGGTTGCCGGAGTTTGTCAAGGAGACTCGAGGCCGTATGGCGACCTGTCTGTTTTCTAAAAAGGATGACATAAATAGATCAGCAAATGAACGCAAATTGAAAGATGCACAAACCTTGAGTTCTAAACGTAAAGGTATACACCTACGTTATTAGCAAGGTTCCAGACTTCACACAAAGTGTCCAGTTGCTCATGCTTGTCTTCAGTGAAAAAGCAACAGAACCAAAAAAGTCCTTTTTACAAAATCCTCATAATATTTTTAGCCTGAAATATCAAGGCCAAGTGTGCAACTGAAATCTTCATTTGAAGCTTTTGACAAACACAGAAACTTTTTGTTCCACTTTGTTAGAGCAATCACTCTACAGAACCGAGATGCAAAACTTTTTTCAATTGTTGTCACGATGCCTCCATGGTAACTGCTTGTGTCGTCACTCTTTGACATCACGCGTGATTTGAAGAGATGGACCTGGGCACCAAGATTTTGTTAGTTTAGCGCGCAGCCAAAGCAAGTGTAAAAATCGTCGATTTACTTCATAAAAATATTGTCGATCTTTTTCGTGATTGAAAATCTTGGGGTTAAGCGGTGTAGCGAATGTTGAAAATAGGATTTGTTACTCGTTTGAGGTCTCCTTGTGACTCATTGTACTGTAGTATTGACCTCTGCACATGCTTTTCGTTTGGTTTAGAACGCGTTGTTCAGCCGGATTGAGATCTATAATCTTGTAATACTAATAAGTGGCAGCACGTTTTGGTGTAAAAAATGACATTAAAAATTGTAGCATTAAGACCAGTTCTACAAGAAAATCTGGGCCGGCCAACTTTTAGTGATACTGGCATTTATTTAGTTCGTAGAAAAAGCCCTAAGCGAACCAAAGGCGCATGCTGCAGCTAGACAATACTTTTATTTTTAGATAAAGGGGTTATTATGCAGCTTCAAATATACCAGAGATGGAAAAACGTGAATGAAATCTCCGTTGTTTCTGGTGTGATCTTGCCCGTGTATTCCACTGTCTCAGTTACAGTCCCCTGAGAGGATTTTGTTACTTACCTCCCTCCCTCCCTTCCTCCTCCGTGCAAAAATCAAAACGATTATTCCAAAGGGCGCATACACGCACGATCGTGCAAGCCTATTATATTATTATCATTACCATTATTTCTCAAAACGGATTAAGTATACAGACATCTTGATCAACGTGGATTCATGGTTGAATAGCCGGGAAATCTTAAAAAGGTTTTTATCAGGGTTTCACTTTTCTCGTAAAGAAAATTTGCAATGCCGGTCTGAGTTTTTTTTTATCTATTTGTTATTATTTTTTATTACTTTCGGAAAAATGGAAAACAATTAGCTCTTTTAAATCCACGGAAAATCGGAATCTTGGCTGACATAAATAAATTTTGACGAACTCATCGTTCCTGGTCCTCCACGACAAAACGCTCCTTTCACTTTTCGCGGAGAAATAAAAGACCTCTCTCTAATCGCTACAGTTAACTCCATCACCATGAGTCTATTATTTTTTTTTTCCATTCGTTCTCTAAGGTGAAACGGAAGTTCATCAAGGGTTCATAATTACTTGCTTTCTTTCATTTTCCTTTCATTTTGGAATTTGGGGTTCTGTGCCGCCCTAAGAGGGGGTTTGGAAACAATGGAAATAAGTGGTACCCCAATCGAGACGGCGCGAAAACGACCCTAGTCACTTTCCATTTGAAATTTACCCTCGTAGGTCTGTGGTGGTAACTCAAGGTTGAGAGTTGACTAAAGCTCTCGTTTTCGTTTAGGAAAATGGATCTCACAGGTGTTCTTGAAGCAACAGTATCTCCAGGTAAAGTAAATTGGTAATTTGGAGGATCTTTTGCGGAACTGCCCTCTTGGAACTCTTGCCAAGCCGAAGCACATGGCTGCGATCTCGCATGATGTTCGTTTCATGTTGTAGTTGGGTAATGAGTTAATTTTTGTTTGTTTGATCTTGTAGATCAAAATGCGCTACAAGCGGCTCAGACATATTTGGAATCAGCTGCCCAGCAAAATCTGGTGAGTTTATGGTTTGGGGAGTTTTCCTAGGTTACTCTTTTCTACAAGACGGCGAAAGTCATTCATTTGTACAAATGAACAGGTTTTAGTACCGATATATTCGAGTTGCACAAGGCTTCATTTTGGCATTTGTACCAATATTTGTCTGATTTTCTCAACAGCCCCAGTTTTTAGTAGCTCTAGTGACTGAGCTAGCCGATGCAACGAAGTCGCAAATCGCAAGAATGGCGGCTGGTTTACAACTGAAAAATCAACTTACCTCCAAAGATGCTACAGTCAGACTACAGTATCAGCAAAGATGGTTGAGTTTAGACGAAGGAGTCAAAACTCATGTGAAAAATATGGTAAGAGAGCTCCAAAACTGTGATGATAGCTCTGACAGGTTTCATGCATGTTTAAACGTCGTTTTTTATGTAATCGACTGAGTACTTCTTCCTGTTTTTGTGTTACAGGCAGTGCAAACACTTGGGACAGAGATAGCAAGACCTGCCATCGCCCCACAGGTAAAAAATAAGGTTAAAATCCAACAAATTCGAGATGCTGTCACAGGACTCTTAAAAGCTTGAGTTAAGTTTTTTTTCCATCCTTGAACCGTCTCTGTTGCGAAAAATTTCTCCATTGTGTCGTTTTAGTCAACAAAACTTATCTTTCAGGGTGATGATTTTTAAGATGTCCTTCTTATATGTTTTCACTATGTTTAACTTTTGTTGTAGTTACTAGATGATATTGATCTTAGAATCTAAATTGTATCGCCATCGTGGATGACTACATCTATCTCTGTTTAAGTTGATATGTTAGGATATTTGTTGCTTGAGGATATAATCATTCTGTGTGTCTTTTATAAAGGAATGGCACTTGCTTTTCAAAGCATAAGAATTTTAAACTGCAAGCTAATTTAGGTGGCTCCCACATGTATAATACAAAAATAAACTATTAAATAAATACCTTTGTTTACTCTTGTAATCCAACTCTATTATCACAAATTGATTGGAATATGATCTGGTAATGGTAAACAGTTCATTTGAGGAGTTGTCCACTTTTCTCTTTTATCATGATAACATTGTTAATTTGTATAACCAAATTCAACAACACAAGGGTGTTTTATATTCCCATTGAGCCAGCAGATAATTTGCCAAGGGGAATTCACTTTATGATTATTAACACTAAAACTGCCTCTTAAAAATGTTATTAAACAATTAGGTCATGTATCGGCTGTATGTGTTGTTTGAGAAATGAAGAACTTGGGAAGTTTGGAGAGCACTGAAAAGATGAGAGTTGAGGCACTGGGTAGAGCAACTCTAGTGCATCTTTTGGGCTCCAAACTTACCAATGCTTCAAATCTTGCTGAATGCAGTGGTCAAAGGACAATATCCAATCAAGTAAAACATTTTGTCTGGTCAACTCCTTGGCTGGCAAGACAATTTATTTGGTTGTTTACATATGTAAAGAGGAATTCAATTCCAAGCTAAGTTCAAGTTCTAAGTTCTGGCTTTAAGTTAAGCTTTTCCTGCTTTGAATTTTAGGATACATGTACAATAAAAGCACACTTAATATACTTGTTTGGTAAAGAGGGGTGGTAGTTGTTGAGACATGATGTAATGAATATTTTAAATGGGTTGTGTCTAAGCAAAAATGGGTTTCACTGGACAATTTAACTAGCACCAGCCTTGTGTTTAGAGACCACGCAAGAGAATGTAAAAATTTGTTCTTTAAGTATGAGTCTTGAAGGGGAAAAAGGAGCTAGTGTCATTATGCTGTAATGAGGGCTTAGTGTTAAGAAGAGTTACAGGGATTGCAACTGGCAAACGTTTGAATTTAAGGTTGAATTATTCAAGAAGCTAAGGCTTAGCTGGTTGTCTTAGTACAAAGTAGCTTGAGCCCAACACAAACCTTATGCCAATTGGTACCAAAACATTTTCCCTTAAATTTTCTTTATACACTTATACTAATTTTACCAATGGATCATTGTTCTTGTCTTTTTCTATCGTGTTGGGTGAAAGTAGTTCAAAGAGTAAACAGGATCAAACTATCTGAGTTATAACAAATTCTAATTTATGTTCAATTTCCTTAAACACAGTGTATTGCAGCCATTGCTTGTGCTGAAATTCCTCAGAGACAGTGGCAGGACTTGATAGAAATCCTATATCAACTTATAATAGATGCAAGCAATACGGAGAAAGTGAGGGAACATGCTTTGGAAACACTGGGTTATATTTGCCAAGATATTGTAAGTAACTAATCTCTTACCACAGTTTGAATATTCTCGATGGATCACTTTTTTGAAACAGACAAACTGTCCAGAACTTGATAAGGGCTCATGCATCTTTTGTTAAGTTACAAAGTTTAAGTCATAGCTTCAAAGTGGTGAAAGTTGAAATTAGTGCTCATGAGGACATTTATTAAGGGAGCTGTGACTGCATCATTTAATGGATTAATGATGTACTGCTTTTAAGACACTTCAGCTTGAAAGTCTTGTGATTGAATTTCTGTATTACTTGTTCCTTCTGGACAAATGTTTTTCTACTGAGAAAATTATTTGAAGTCACAACCCTCTCCAAAAAGACCTGTTTATATTTAGTTAATGAATATCTCTAATTATTGAAGTAAATTTGGTTATTATTTTTGTCTGTGTGGTTATAGGAACCAGAACATCTTGTTGAACGAGGGCACACTATCCTAACAGCAATTGTCACAGGGATGAAAAAGGAAGAGCCAAAGTGAGTTGTGCCATTTTGGATTAAGTTTGAGCCTGTAATTAGGGGTTCATTTATCATTCATGTATTCAAGATATGTAACAATCCATCCAAGGTATACACTGTAACAACCTGATTGGAATTAGGAAAAGCCTTACCAAGTAGATTCTGTTTGTCCTCATCTCTAATTTGTGTCGAGGGTGTTAGCCTTTCATTGGGCCATTGTTAGAGAAAAAGTGTCAATTTGTTCTCATTCAGTGGAAAAACTGTACTGTGACAATTTATACCTCTCTCTTCTTAAAATTATTGAATGGTTCAATGTACATATATACATATACTTTTTTGGAGAGGCAGGTCTGTGACAACCCCAAGAGCCAGTGTGGACCTGCCATAGGTTTCCTATAAAATGCTTAAATTAAAATTATTTAAAAGTTACGTTCTTGAGGCGATTAAAACCAAGGTTCTTTGGAAGATGCAAGGTTGAAATAACAATTATCAAAAACATTTTCTGGCCTGCCATCTAGATTAAAAGGTTGACCCTTTAGCTCCCGCAAGTGACTAAGACATAATTTCTCCTCACAATATCAATACAATATAAATTAGACAAGTGATGAGAATAAAGAAAACTATCAATTTGGGGATGATTAGTTGATCCAATACTAAATTCTCTAAAGTAACATTATAACAATTGTTTTGTTGACAATAAGGAGAGTTACAAATTTGGTCTGGGAGTTAAAGGGTTATGGTTTAACACCCAACTGGGATTGTGTTGTCCTCAGGCAAGATTACTTCCACAGGAGCACAGCAGTAAAATACATGAACCACTTTTGTCAGTAGTTCCCATTACTCAGCAAGTACATGGGTAAAATATTGATATGTTTGCTTTTACCTTTTGTTCATTTTTACAGCATGCATATCAGGATTGCAGCTACAAATGCCCTTCTCAATTCTCTTGAATTTACAAAGCAGAATTTTGAAAGAGTGGTATGATTTACTGTTGTTGCCTTTTGTAACTATTCACAAATGCCATAATATCACTTCACTACATAAAAGCTTACCTTTGATTTACTGCAAAACTTGTTTTTCTTCTCTCCTTCTGAACAAGTTGCCTATACCAGATTTCTATTAAGTCCACCTGGGAAAATTTTTTCCTGGATTTGTTTAAAATTTCTGCAAGCAGGTGACAATTTTTAGGCTTACATTTGCAAATCTCCTTATTTTTGTTATTTTTTAGTATGATTTAATAGGTAGTGATTTCTACATTGAAATAAGCTGTAAAATATGCAACAATAATCTTAGCTGAGCTTCAGAAGGTCTAAGTATATAAATTTTTGTTTATCTCTTTTAACTGAATTACAAAAGTTATGCAGTCAAGTCACTGTGATATTTTTCTTTACTAGTCTGAACGAAACTACATTATGCAAGTTGTTTGTGAAGCAACTCAAACCAGTGAGATTCAAGTGAGTACCAAGGATTTTCAGTTCTTAAAAGCCATGCAATATTATTTTGGTGTTTCTAGTTCATTGTTGTTATCTTTGGTTATTCCCAATCTCCACAATTATGGTAAATTGTTTTGAAAGACCTTCTAATGTAAGGCTATTTCATGTTATGAGCTGCTTATTCTTGGCTTACCTTCACTATACTACCTCTTACTTAGTAATTGCTTCTTGTTTCATTTTGTTGATAGCTAAAAGTCGCAGCTCTGCAGAATATCGTTAAAATAGTGTCACTCTATTATCAACACATGGAGGAATACATGGGTACAGCATTGTTTCCAGTAAGTTTACTCAACCTGTGTCAGTCCTGTTGTGAAAAGGATATAGTTATACTGAGATTTGGGTAAGATTGTTAGCAAACACAGTTGTTACATCTGGAATTAAGATCAGAGGCAGGTGTGGTATGGGTATAGTTTGATTTGAAATCTAGTAGAAATCCAATGCATCCAACTTTGCATCCTGTGTCAATCTTTTAATTTTCAACACCTTTGCCCTTAGAAAAATTAAAAAAAAGAAAGATTTTTGGAAAAGGGCTTCTTTTGTCATTATTTTTGTTTGTTTCAAATTTTTCATTTTGTCTCAACAAGCTAGTCAAGTGCCAAAAATGTAACACCCTGCTGCAACAAGTTGCTGGTTATCCCAAGGCCACTCAAAGGTTACAAAAAAAATGCTTTAACTTATTTTTTTTCACCCAGATTTCCCTGGATGCAATCAAGTCAGACTGTGATGAGATAGCCCTCCAGGGAATTGAGTTTTGGTCTTCGATATGTGATGAAGAAATGGACTTAGAAATTGAAGCTGTTGAGGTGAGGATTGTCTCATGTATAGATTTCTCAATTTCTTAATTTCCAAGATCTGATTGTTAATTCTGCCCTTTAGCTACCACACATTTTCTTGTAAATTAGTTACAAGAATTTAGTGTTACATTGCGATAACAGCTATAACCTGATAATTTTAAGTACTCTCATTACCTGTTTGCTCGATAATGTGTGGATGTTATAGGGAGAAGTTACATGTTAATCACTTCTGGGAGTTTCAGGGTTAGGTGAAACTTATTGCTAGATTAGAAAAGGAATGGTTTAATCTCTTTTCCCCTCAGGTAATTTTTTTTGGCATTAAGCTCTATGTATTTAAAGGGTAAATTGTCTTTTTTCAAAGGCCAGAGAAAATAACAAGGAACCAGAACAAACAAGCAAGCACTATGCCAAAGGAGCATTGCAATATATTGCACCTCTGTTGACGGAATGCTTAACTAAGCAGGTCAGTGCAGTGTTGAAACATTTTTGTAACAAGGTGTACTCAAAAGTAATAAATGTAGCTCTTACTCAGGTAAGGACAGAAAACCATATGCCTTGTCTCCTGCATTGATCCTCTCTGTACTGATTAGCAGAGGACATTAAAGAACCAGCATACTTATAGCAAAGAGTAGGAAACATAGCTCCTGGTGTCGTGGTTTGGCCTTGACTCTGAAATTGGGAGTATCCACCTAAATTTCCTTGATAAATTGCAAAACTGCTCAATGCTGTCTGGTCAAAGTCCCCTGCAAAGTGTTGTAAAGTGCCTTGAGCCAATGGATATGGCACTATAGAAATCCTTCATTAGCAACCCTTTAATTCCCAAGATCAGATTGTCAATTCTCCCCTCTAGCTGCTACACACTTCCTTGTAAACAAGTTATAAGAATTTAATGTCAGATCAAGGCAACAGCTTATACCAGCAGATAAGTTTGAGTATTCTCATCACCTGTTTGCTGGATTGTGTGTGGATATTGTAGTGAGAAGTTACATTTTAATCACCTCTGGAAGTTGAAAGGTTATAATATTATTTACTACAGCTCCAAGCTCAACCTTTTTGAAGTTGCAATTTAGGGAGCTAAACATGATCACTAGAGGAAAAATTTCAGTCCCCTGAAAAAGCAAACAAAAAGACAAACAAATGAAAAGGGAAAGCTTGTTCAATTTTACACGATGTATTATTTCGCTTTAGAAACTCTAAAAGAGGAAAATTTGGTGCAGGATGAAAGACAGATTATGATGGCAATATTTATAGTTAATGGAAGTTCACAGAATATCTCAAGGTCAACCAAGTAGAAAGGGGGAAATTGTAAAAGGCACTAAGGGAACATTAAATATATTTACCCCTCTAACCTTTGGACCATAGACAGAAAAATAACGAAAACTTCTGAAAGTCAGCTCTGCCTCTCAGACTTGGAATCAATGCAGGAGGAAGGACTACATTTTACATGTACCATTGCTTTTTCAGTCCTCCAGAGCACTTGTTAACAGTTGCCAGTTTCAGTTATGCAGGTTGTCAATTTTTGGCTGAAGGTGCTCGGTAAAGCACATAAACTTATCTTTTAAAACATCTTGGTGTGGAAGAATAAGCTCTCACTCTGTTCAATGGTCAAAATTATACAATCCAATTAAATATCTGGAATCAGTGTTAATTAACCATTAAGGAAATGTATACTTTTATAGGGATAGCACATTTTTTCACACTATTTTTCTTTTTGTGATACCTTAAAGTTTGAACACTTTTATTGAAATCAGGAAGAATTTGATGATGATGATGACTGGAACCCGAACAAAGCGGCAGGAGTGTGTCTGATGTTGCTGGCACAATGCTGTGAAGACAATATAATTAATCATGTTTCTTCATTTATTGAAACAAATATTGTTAATGAAGACTGGAAACTAAGAGATGCAGCAGTTATGGCATTTGGTGAGTTCCAAAGTCTAATTGTTTCTATAATATGAAGGAATGTGCGAGAGAAAAGTGCAGAACAACCCCCTGATAGACATCCTCCTTCTGAATTGTTTTGAATGTTTCAGTGATAGCCCATTTCATGCCCATCTTCACATTGAAGTCATCAAATTGTGTTTTTAATTTATTTATCAATTTTTTTTCTAATGGTGCAACAGAAGGAGGGTATTTCCAACAGACAAACCTTTTGATTTGTACATCCTGATTTTACTACATTATTGAAGCAAAAAAAGTGCACAAGATTTTTAATTAGCCAGGGGCAAGCTAAATTTCAATTTTTTAGCCCTAAGATTTCTCTAAACTGAAAATATCTGAGACTGTTTGCTTGTTTTAGGTTCAATTCTTGAAGGACCTGATCCACAGGCTCTGCAGCCATATGCAGCAAAGGTAAGAGGGACAATGTTATGACAATGTCAGTAAATGCACCTTGCTCCCAAGGTTCAAGAAATGCCAAATGATTATAATTATTGCTGATTTCTTTAAACCTGTATAATGGACTAAGTAGGAAAAGGTGAGCTGCTCACATTCCTGCATCTACTAGGCAGGGTAGGAAGTTTTGAAAGGACACTTTTTCTGAGGGAACAATTTAGTGGTGTTGTTAATAAGTTTAGATGGCATCAGAATAAAGGGCCGGAGAAACCAGCCATTGAAAGGTAGCCAATAGTGGCTTTGATTAAAAGCAAATCACTAATAGGTCTACTGGCAAAGTTGTTTGTGTGAAAGATCAAACAAGTTTGAGGGAAGGACAGCACCAGAAAGAGAAAAAAAAAACAAGTGATAAGGAACAGGCCAAGCTAGAAAGATTAATCAATATGTTCATTGCTCAGTCAAACAACTGGATTGCAATTTGTCAAAGATGTGTCCAAAGTAAACCTTATTGAACCAAAAATTGCTCAAATGATGAATTGGGAATTTGCTTCTTCATACTCTAAGAAAACCAAAACAAGGTGCTAGTATCTTGTAACCCCAATTAAAAAGAAATGTGGCTGCAAAGCATTCAAGTAACCCATCCTCATGGTTAAAGGTTTTTCTAATATATAATTCTATAATGTGACCAAATCTAAATTGGCATGGACCTCTCATTCTGGAAAGCCACATTTATTTAGGCTTATGATGGGAAAATGAAATTAGTGTGGGGCAAATCAAGCAGACAATTACACTCCCACCCCCATATCACTAACATTAGTTAAGATTGACAATTTGCCAAAAATATATAACTTTTTCATTTCCAGTGCATGATATAGGCTTTGGTGTGATTATGTGCCACTAATCATTACATGAAACCCTGTTAAATTCTTTATTACAGGCATTGCCAACACTGTTGCATTTAATGGGAGACCAGTCTGTTGTAGTGCGTGACTCTGTGGCTTGGACACTCGGCCGAATATGTGAAATTTTACCACAAGTTGTCATTGGGGGGAAACTCCTTCAACCTTTGGTTGAAAGTCTTTTAGAGTCTTTAAAGGCAGAACCCAGAGTTGCTGCTAATGTTTGCTGGGTGAGTTGTTTGAGTTGTCTTATGAGTAAGAGTTGTTGACCTGTCTGTACTTCATGCTACCAGTTATCTGTCTTCTTTGCACCTTGTTGCACAAAGTGATCAGCTAAATTCTTTCTCTTGCCATTTGTTCATCATGTCAAAATGAAATTATGTTTTTACCCTTCATTTGCTTATTAAAGGTCACATCATAATTTTTTAAAAAAGGCAGTTTAAGACTGCATGTGGCTACTGATATAACACAATTTTAACAGCTTTGAAAAGAACTGGAGGTTGTATAATGATGCTAGACAGTAGTATCGCAGAAGATTTGTCTTAAAACAGAAAACCTACCCCATCCTAGATATTTATGAATACCCTGTTCCACGAGAGAAAGATGAATCCAGAATATAGTGACTAATTGGCACTCAACCAGAGAGTAAACAGTAACAAATAATCATATTAAAAGTTATAGTGACAATAATAATAATAATAATAATAATAATAATAATAATAATAATAATAATGATAATTCAATAGTTTATAAGGGCTAGCCCAAGAACCTCACTGTTTCTCTATAGTTCTATTCTCTAGGCTCCAATAATGATTAAAATATGCTTCTTTTAATTTTAACGATAAAAAATCGTGATAAAACATTTCACAAAAGCATATTGAAAATATGTTGACAACATTTTGACGTTTGGCTAACATTATCAATTCAAAAAGTGAAAGAAAAAATGTTTAAATGCTAAAAAGACAATAGGTAATGGAATGTTCTTTTAAACAAAGAGTTTTGTGCGAATGGAATCAGTCTGTGTGTTGAGACAAGGATTGCGCTGATTGTTGAAAAGCATCTCATAGACAAGACAGTCAAATTTTCTGTGGCACTATTTTAGAATGTGGAATTGGCTTTCTTTGAGGAGGCTTGTATCCCCATGGACTGTCAAAAAATGTACTGATCACAGAGTTTTCATGTTCAACAATACGTTGATGGAGGTGTTGAGCTGTAAAGCTGACATAATCTGAATTGCACAGATCACATGTGAAAGAGTAAACAACACATTGTTGATTTATGATTGGAGGCTTGATTTCTTTGGGCTTGAGGGCCAAAATTGGGTCAAGATGATAATTCTATTGTTACTATCACTCGCTCACTCGTTTCAACAACCAATGTGGCTTCACCTCTTATAGGGGGCAGTAGCCACTAAAATTCCATTTAAGTAACAAGTTGTTAATGTCATGCTTATTTTCTCTCAAACTGGTTTGATGCTGGTTGAAAGAGATGATGAACCAAACCAACCAAAATATGTTTTCTTCGTAGGAAACAGAAATACCCAACAAATCAAAAACTGTTGATCATGGCAGAGCACAGCATAACTGTCTTTGTTTTGTTGTTTGTTTTTATAGGCATTTAACTCCTTGGGGGAAGCAGCATATGAAGCTGCACCAGTCCCTGAAGAGGAGGAGGAACCTCAGACTTATGCACTGTCACCCTGGTTTAGAAAAATAGTGGAAAAACTTCTTGAAGTCACAGACAGGTATTGACAGTAGGTGAAAATAGGCAGTGTCCCTCTGACACAAATTTATTGCCCCCCTCCCCCTTTTCAACCATGTGAGGGTGGATGACACCCCCTTAGATATTTGTTACACTTTAAAATTTTCAAGTCATGTTACCTTTACCACCTACTGAACAAACTGTTGGGAGCCTTAGAGGACATGAACTGTGTTGTGGATAGTTGGATTTGCTGGGTGTTGTATGTCATGCAAAATTTTGAATTCTACAAAATGTTAGAATTTCTCAAACAAAGTTCAAAAATATCTTAATGCTACCAGAATTAACAGGTTGCTGTAGCATACCTCAACATAGTTTTATTTTTTAGAAAATGTAATGTTTCAGTGCCTTATTTATTGTTATGTCAGTAGCAATTTTCTTTTCCAAAAATATGAAAGGGATGATTACTTCTGAATATAGGAGCTCCTTGTACAAGGAAGATCATAATTTAATGGAGTCTTAAAGATTAATTTTGAGGAATGTCTTTGCTTCAGAAGCTGCACAAGTGTGCTAACATTTTCATGTTGTGAGAACAATAACGTTTCCCACTTAGTGTCCACTTGTTTTTCGAATTTTAACTGAAACAAACTACACATACAAATTTGTCATCTTTCAGAGGAGATGCTAATAATGGAAACTTAAGAAGTTCTGCTTATGAAGCCGTGATGGAGTTAATAAAAAATAGTGCAAAGGTAACTAGAGATTTAAGAAGAATTTGTGGCAAGGGGATAACCTTCCAAAATGGAATTCTTATACAATTACTACCTTGTTTGAATTGGAAGTGGATGATTGGGGTTGACAGGGGTTTCCTCTCCAGAATACCTCTTAACTTTGTTGTATCCTTAATTAAAAAAATTAACTACCCTCGTGCTGAAGTGGTGGGTGAATACCTGGTTTAACCAGGGCTTACATTCTCTTCAGCAAGGCTTCAGAAAGAATTCTGCACCCATAGCTGAAAGATCCCCTCAACCTAGCCATGAGCCCCAATGAGAGATTGTCAGAGCTGAATATAGGTTCACATTTGATGGAAGAGCTCATGGCCCCAGATTTCCAATGTTCCCAAGACATTATATATTACAAGAAGAATGTAGAAGGGGTTAAACAAGAACACAGTGCATGCTGTAAAATAACTGTCATAAATATGATGAACAACTTCATTTAAAAACCCCTATAAAACGGCCCAAGAATACCTGAAGACAACTACCAAAATGTTCAGTGATACTTTTAGAGAACAGTGACAACGATTCTTAGAAGTACTTGAGGACAATCACTTAAAAACTTTTAGTTACCAGTATGGTTAAAAATGTATACAACAAAATGTTCAAAACAGTAGAAGGCAGTGGCTCAAAGCAACAAAGGAATGCACAAGGACAACTGTAACAAAAACAGTCAAGAAAAGCTTAGAAACAGTCACAGAAATTCCTTCAGAGGAGCTATGAGACAAATTGATATAAAATCTCAAACATATTTACAGAATTGAGTGCTATAAATTGTTTAGCAAGAGTATTGGTATGTTATAGAAACAGTTTTTGCTATGTGGCCTCTCAATGGCTAGATTGCAGTGGCTTTTGCTTGGTTATAGCATGGTCAGGCAGTGATGAAAGAAAGTGAATTAGCTTAAACTGAAAACCAGAATGTACCAATATGTGAGAAACATTTTGTCACGAGTCTCAAGACAAGAACCAGGCATAGCTCCTCTGATTTTAGTGAGTTTGTTTTACGACAGTGAAGTGTGTCTTGTAGAAATGCATCATGTTTTTAATATGTACTTGTATATGATCTTGCAGGATTGTTATGAAGTGGTACAAGGAACTACAGTGGTGATTCTGGAAAGACTAAACCGATTGTTAGAGATGGAGGTGAGTCTACAAATATTTGGTGTTAGTATAACTTAAGATATCCTAAGTAGTTTCTTGATCTTTTCATTTTACCTTAGACTTTATCTTGCTCCAAGTAACTTTTTTTCACAAATCACAAAGCATTTAAATTTTAAAAACTGTAAAATATTACTGGTATTAATTGTGTACCTAACTAGCATGGTCATCATTCTTTGTAGAAAAATGTTGCAGACAGAGCCCAGTACCATGACTTGCAGTCTCTGTTATGTGCAACACTGCAGGTAAACAGTTTTCCTTTGATGCCCTTACTTCTTATGTTGCCTCTTTTCAGTCTAACATTATTGTATTTGCTTGAATAATTACCCACGCTCAAATAAACACCCTCTCTAATTGAGCACCCACCCCTTTGGCCAAAATATCAAACAAGTGCCCCTCTTCCCTTCTCCCTCACTCTCTTAAATAAGAGGGTTACAGGGAAAACCTGTTTGTATTGCCACTTTATTTATAACTTTTTAAGTTTCAACTGTAGCAGAGGAGAAGAGTTTCTTTTGTCACTTCCAATTATTTTGAGGCATGGTTATTCCTGTCTTCATGTGCTTGCAGAATTCCTTTACATTTGTTATCTAATATATGTGTTATCTTAATTTTTGTCCTGTTGCTACCCAAACTTGCTTAGTGCTTCACTCAGTTAAGTGCCCTTCTTTTAACAACCCCCCTCATTTTAACCAAAATTGAAATAAATACATGGGTACTTATTTGAGCAATTACAGTGTTTAACATGACTTTCTACTCAAATGATGTCAGAAGATTCAAGGTTAAAAGACTGGCTGTGCAAGGGAGCAAGATGATGCAAATCCTTTGTTCCCCAGGGGGAAGTTGGGTTCATTTTTTTAGCAGGCCAGATGGGTTTTATCTTGCCTGTCAAAAATTGCTTTTAAAGGGTGATAGCAACTTCATTGAAACCTTATCTGTTTCAACAAAAATGCTTCCCAAACATTGAGAGTGAATGTGTTACATCAGTCAAAAGAGAGAAAACAGTGACGGGCTCCTCAAATACTATTCTGAAATTTTTGGAGGTGTCATGTTTTTCCTTATGGTGAATATTAATTTGCTGAGGTAGCTTGGCCAAGATGAACAGATGTTGGCTGCATTTTTGTGTGTGTGTGTTTGGTGGACCTTAACTCTCTGTCAGTCCAAGTAGGTTGTTGAGTAAGTTGATGAATAAAGAAGAAAAAAGAAAAGATAAAAGAAAAAAGTACTCAGTAATCATGATGGAACAAGCTTGATCAAGAATGCATATTACTAAGGATCATTGTGCTGAAGCCGAATTACATAAATATCAGATAAGAGGAACTACACATTGGGAAACTTCCAGGCGATATTTGGCCAACTAAGCACCCCCATCAAATTCTTATTCTTTTTAACAATTCCTCAATGTGATTATTTCCCTTACAGAGTGTGTTGAGGAAGGTGAATCCACAAGATGCACTGCAAATTGCCCCCCTGATGATGCAAGCACTGCTTCAGATGCTCAACCCTAGCTCAGGAGCAAAGATTGTGGGTGGGGTGCAGGAAGATGCTCTGATGGCAATTGGTACTCTAGTGGAAAGTATGTCAATGAATGAAAAAAAATGAATAATAAATATTGGTAATTGAATTGAGAGGAGTGCAAATTTAATTGGAATAATGCGTTGAGTGAGCCTGCAGCACAAGTTTGATTTGAAATCACAAGTGTCAATCACAACAAATCACAAAAAGTTTAATTTCCACTTATTTACATCCATTTTGAAATTGCAAAATTCAGTCCCACAAATACAGGTATTTTTAGTCGGTACAAATATTTTATTGATCTAGCACTAAGCTGGTCTGTAAAAAGCCACAAAGGTTGTTTATCATTTTCCTGCAATTTGAAGGGTTTTTTTTTTAATTATTGAAATATGATTGGTTGTTGCATTAAGTAAAGTTGTCTCACTGACTGGGAAAAAGATGCAATTTAGAAATTAAAATGGTGTGATTTGGGAATAAATCACACTGATGAGGGCCAATCAGATTGCAGAGATCACCAGTGATTTCAAAATGTAAAAGAACTCGTAATACAATTACTGATTTGAACCTGGGAGTAGCATTCGCACGTGTTGTGTAGTAGTCTGATCGTTCATAACAAATATTCTGTCCTTTTGTAGTTCTGGGGAAGAATTTTCACCCTTATATGGAGTCTTTCGAGCCCTATTTAATAGAAGCACTGAGAGAGCGAGTTGAATACCAGGTGAGTTGTTCTTGTTTGGATTTGAGAGAACCTTCAATGCTATTTGATGCTGAGGATGTATACAGTTGAGACAGACAGTCAGACAAGTTAGTGAAACTTAGGCAGTGCAAGTATCATTTTGAAAGAAGTTGTTTATGGTAGAAATTTTTTTCCCTTTTTTCCTTTTTTTTTTTTTTAACTGCAGTCACTATTTGTATCATTGTGATTGTATCGAAAAAAGGGGAAAAGAGAAACAAAAAAGATAAGAGAGAGAAGGAAACGAGCGAGTTAAAAAAATAAGAGAAGGGAATGAAAGAAAGGAAATGAAAGCAGTGGGAAGGTGGCGGAAAAGGTTTTAAATCTCAGTAAGTAATGCCAGTGTGGTAAGTAATGACAACAAACAAACAAAAGTAGTAAATCCTCTGGCAAAACAACCGTCAACAGATCATCATCATCATCAGTATGTTTGGTAAGGAAGAGAGGAAAGTGCATTTGGCATTGATTCATCGTTTCTTGACCTTTTTTTAACTGAACCACCTTTTTCACGTGACAGTTAATTTGCCAATTGGGCCTGAAACTAAAAAGGACATCTTCAGACTCTATTTAGTGACAATCTTTTTGTTCAGCGTTGCGTAGACCAACATTTTCTCCCTGTTTCATGTTTTCTATCTTTCTGTAACAGGTTTGTGTTGCCGCTGTCGGACTAGTTGGAGACATTGCTAGAGCACTAGGAGACAAAATAATGAAAGTCAGTGACCTTTTCATGCAGATTTTAATGGAAAACCTGGCGGTGAGTACTTTCTTTCTATCATTATGACCCTTGCCCCAAGCGCGATCGGTTTCTCTGGTTGTTGTCCCTTGCATATCTGAAGTTTTTAATACTAGTGTTCTTTTCTTTTTATGCTGTTATCCAGAAACCAAACGTATGAGCAAATGTGGCCAGTTGTTAGGTCAATGAGTTCTCAAAGACGACATCAACAAATTTGGATTGGGTAGGGGTAGGGGGAGGGGATGACCTGAACGTTAATTACGTATACTTGTTTTAAATTTGTACTATGTGCGATATCGCCTCTTCGCGGTGCTCTTTCCGATCCTCACTGCAGTTACAGCGCACACACATGCGTGGACGTTCGACTGCTTTTTTTTTTTCCTAACCAGTTTCGTTTTGCATTTTAACAGGACGCAAATGTCCATCGTAGCGTCAAACCTCATATTCTCTCAGTTTTTGGTGATGTTGCTTTAGCCATTGGGCCCAGTTTCGCTCCTTACTTTGATGTTGTCATAGCAACTCTGAATCAAGCTTCAGTTACGATTGTGGACAAAGTAAGTTATTAAAATTTGGATAGATGAAAAAAATATTTATTTCTATGCATAAAAACGTTCTGAAAGTACTAAAATGAGCAGTGAAGGCAAGAGTGAAAAAGGAAACGACACTGGTGTCCTCAACATTCTCGTGACAGCCAATATGCCCCCTGGACGATCGTTTAAGGGTTCCTGTTCAGGGCTCAGGAGCCAGTGTGGAGGAACTTTATTCAATCAAGGTCAAATTTTTCGAGAGCTGGGATGAAAGGTTTTAAAGAGGGGGGGCGGGGGCGGGGGCGGGGGCGGGGAGTGCTTGGCTACACTTCCTGAATAAGATTGAAGTTTCTGGGAGGTTGTCCTTTCCCAGCTTCATATCCAGGTTTTTATGTTGATTTGCCATATTGGATAACCTCTCTTACATGATAATCAGGAAGATCTTTCGGTCTGAATTTCAGGCGGATTATGACATGGTGGACTACTTAAATGAGCTCAGGGAAGGATGTTTAGAAGCTTATACTGGGATTATACAAGGGCTGAAGGGCTCTGCAGACGGACCCAGTCCAACACCTGGTCGTAAGTATAGAGAAGCTACTCAACATCCCTCTTTAATGAATTTCTTACTATTCAGGGTTTCTTCGAGAGCGCGGCTTTGCCAAATTTCCGTAATTGGATAGGATTGCTGCCTAAGACTTACGATTTACCATGAATTGGGTGCAAAAAAATGTGCCCAAGGATAAGTACTACGTATTTTAAAGTTGCGTTTGTTTTATTACATAAAGTACTCGTAAACATAATTGACAACAAGATTGGTATACGAGAGCTGCTATGTAGCTTCTTTCTGTCTCCTTTTCCTTTCTCTTCTTCGTTTTCTTACTGACTATACTCTACATGTGAGATGAAACCTTTTTATAGTATATCATACAGTGGGTCCTCTCTTTTGAAATAGGGCTCCCTAAAATTGAAGCAGGGGGGTACCCTAAGCCTTTTTTTTTTTTTTTTTGTTTTTTTTTTTTGTTAACCTTCTAATATGGAACCCTAAGTGGTGTCCAATGAAGCAATTATGCTAATACCCTTCATGTTTGCTGTTAACTGTAATTCGAGTCATCTTGATTCCGTCACTCTAATTGTGGTTGTGATTTCAAATTAGCTCTGGATCTCGTTCAGCCTCACCTTCCGCATATCGTCAGCTTCATTGAAGTCATAGCAACAGACGTGGATCACACGGAGAGCAATGTGTCCAGTGCTTGTGGTCTTGTCGGGTAAGCTGTGTGTGTCTTCCGTTCAGACGATCCGAGTAATCTTGCTTTGAATCACTAATCCAGATCTTTGTCATCTCAGAGGAACGCCTTTACTCCTTATGAGTGACTTGCTTCTAATTTCTACTTTCAGTATCACCCTTCAATTAAACATAAAGCCGGTCATGAAAATAAAGGAAATGATCCCCAATTTAAGAAGCTCCTGATTGTCAAGCAAATTCTCCTTGTCAGAACCATAGGAAATGTAAAGAGAACAATGTGAAGGATGTGAATACTAATGATAGGGTGTAAGGGATTAAATTTCAAGTTCGTCATTTGCAATCTGTGTTATTCATCTCTGTCCTCGACCATCCTTCCCCCTTTTTGGTTTATTCTTTCTCCTTTAGAGTCTATCTGCTTCAATAAGTTATTTAAATGCTTCATTCCAGTTAAAGGCGACCCATTAACAACGCTTAACTGCGTTGCACCTGTAATCACTGAGTGCTCCAACACATTCGAAGTCAGCGTGTCGTACTGGTTAAATGCGATGGATATTCTACTAACAAGTAGTCTGTCATTGGCTAGACTGCCAGAACTTGGCCTACTGGTATCTAGTTTATACTTCTTCGGGTCTTAGTGGAGAAGAGGCACTGAAATCGAAGTGTCCTCCCCCATGATTCAGTCGCGTTCGAAGTGGACCTTTCATTCGGGACTCCAGTGTACCAACCATTCGGCCGCTGCGCATCGATTT
Source organism: Pocillopora damicornis (assembly GCF_964200805.1). Lineage (NCBI taxonomy): Eukaryota > Metazoa > Cnidaria > Anthozoa > Scleractinia > Pocilloporidae > Pocillopora > Pocillopora damicornis. Next base: position 7,658,922 of record NC_142683.1, read on the forward strand.
AAAGCCTTCATATCACTGAAAAGTTTGTTCATAGAAATAAATCATGCCGGCTCGCTATGCAGTTTACTCATTTCAATGATATTGTTTTCGTAGAGATATTTGCTCAGCATTCGGGGCCCAAGTTCATATCCTTCTTGAGAAGCAAGCCATCAACGAGCTTCTTCAAGAAGGACGACGATCAAAGACACACAAAAGCAAACAAGTCGCTTCGTGGGCAACTAAGGAACTGCGTAAGCTCAAACAACAGCAGGTCAGTTGCTTGTAAGTTAGAAGTTCTCTGTTAAATGCACGAAGTGCGATGAACCGTCGGTTGTAAATCTTGCAGTATGGTTAAATAGAGATTTCGGTATTTGTTCAAACCCAGTTCCGTACAGTTTATTGTAGAGTAATTTTGATTCCAAGTTTTGTTACTAAGTGTCTCTTGGTACTTAATTTGGCGCGCTTAGTCTTCAGAAGTACGGAAGTCTGCACCAACCAATTCTGTTCTGCAAATATTAAGCCTGGTTTTTATTGGGGAGGGAGACAGAGTCAGAGTCGGAGTTGAACATAAAAGAAAGCTCACTTTCCCTATCTCCAACAATCCCTTAGCAATTTATTTCAGTTTGCTGACCATTTTTTCCTTCTCTTGCAGAATTGATCACTTGAAGGCGACCTCAGAGAGAGCGTGGGAGAGTGCGTGAGTATGGAGCGCCCAAGATGTCGAGAGCGTGCGTGCCTGACATGCGTGGTGAGCGAGTGCGTTACCCCTACCCCCAAATAGCAAAGCACCTGGACAAGGACCAATTGACAGCCAAGTTGGAAATCACGTGACAAGATGACTACCTCGTAAGCGTGCAAGGTTGCGGTTGTAAACGGCGAAAAAAATGGTTCCTGTTCCGACAATCTCAGATTGTTTGTCGTGACCACAAAGTGTACGAAGACTTTACTTGTCTCCCGGACAAAAGTAATTAGAGAGGACGCGAAATAGTTGGCTTTCACAAGCCAGTCGTCTTCGAGGTGCTTAGAGCAAAGTAATGTCTTTCTTTAACGTAGCTGAATGAGACAAATCACCTTTCCCCTAAGAAGAGATTATTATTCTTTCCAAGGTTCAATCTGCACCGAGACAGGCGTGCCCTATGAACTTTGCCTATTCTAACCGCCAATTGTTTGAAAAAATGGTATTTTTGTCAAAAGTAGCGGAAATTAAACGATTTACGAGACGAATTTAATGTACAGTAAATATTGCGTTAAAAGATAAGGAATTAGACACTCCACTGAAACTGGCTGTAGAACGAAGTGCTTTACAGTTGGGAATGAAATTCTATGTAGCTGAATTAAAAATTAAAAGCAGTTTTCGATACTCGTGTGTCTTCCACTTCTTTCCCCTTCAGCTTTTCAACACAAACATACAGTATTTCCTGTATCATACAACCCTCGATTGAGTAGGTCTTAGAAAAGTGCTTTAAATGTAGATAAGACTCCGCCGTTTGCCTTATTCGGAGAAATTACGCATACAAATACGGGTTAACAAATACGGTATCTAGCTATAATGTAAATTGCATCCGTTAAGAGCCTCTAAAGCGGACTTTTCGAGCGTTCGCCGAATTGTCGGAGCGCGCTAACGAAGAGCTAGCCAGCTTTAGAAACTATTTACGGTGGCCACTTTACATCATCGACTCAGGTGATGAGGCCAAATTATTGTAATACCCCCCGCGGAAGCAGCACTACAGTTTCTTCATAGATTTGCATCTTTTAATACGTAGCTTAAGAGGAAGTTTAAAGGAAATGCAAGAGAAAGCACTTGTTCTACTGTATTTATTTAGGGAGTGCAAAAGGTGACATGTTGAGAGAAGGTAGGAGGGTAGAGTCCGCAATCAAGCCTAGTGACCCTTCCTACCGCAGTTCATCACACACACGCAGCCTTTTGTCAGGCTTTCCTGAAAGGTCACCGTTCGCTATCCATACTCCTGGAAAGAGAGAGGCACCGTGAGAGTTGGATGTCTTGATGAAGAATATAGGTAAATGCCCCGCCCAGGTTTTAGCTTGTACGTGTTAAACAAGTTTTACATGACATCAAAGTACGTGATAGTGAAAGAGAACTAAATATTATTTTAAATGTAAGTTCAATCGTAGAGCCTGCGTAAATTGTTGCATCAGCGGCAAGTGAAAGATGTCATCTTGTTTTTCACGGTATCGCCTGAGGAGAGAAGTAAAGAAATCACGACTCAAACTGGAAATCTCAGTCAGTCTCCGTGTGGACTGTGTAGCCCGCGATTGGCGAGAGCGTGACTGACGCGGACGGAAGCAGAGCTAATCACAATTCGTCGAAGACCGACAGACCGACCCGTTAATGTGGAGCTCCCCTGGTGTGCAATCTCAAGGGTGTATTTTGATCCATTTAATGGATCTTCCATTCCTAGCGTAGTGATGGTAAGAAGACTAAATATAATGATATCCTTCCGTAATAAATATATAGATAAGTAAATAACCAGATAAATAAAGCCATAATTTAAACTTTTTGACCGAATCTCGTTTACTGTAAACTATCTAAAACATTGCGTACACACTTACATGAACAGAAAAGTTTTCGGTTCCCTATAAGTTGAAAATCCTCTAAAGCGTTTCAGGAGTTTCAGTTTAAAAATAAGTATTGGAAATAAGTACTGGCGTCAGATAAATTAAGCTCGCAAATTTGAGCATAAGCTCATGAGTATCACTCCTGAAACCATGGCATTAAGCCGAAAATTACGCTCAAAAGTTTTCATTTTTTCAGCTCAACAATTCCGCAACCTCTCCTTCCCAATCCCCGCCACCAACAGGTAATACGTACTAAGGATAAAAGACTTAACGAAGTTCAGAACAACATTTCACTGAATCAAATTCCTTAAGTCTGGGGCAAGAAAAACAGGCTCACTGTTGACATTGCTCAGGCAACAAAATGCATTTCTTGTTAAAATCTAACATTAACTGATTTTTTTTGAAAAGCTTGGTCATTATGCCTGGATCATACCAGATGCTCGGACTAGAGCATTATCCCCAAAATTATGCCGGCATAATTGATCTGAGACACTGATTCACTCTTTTAACTCTCGAGTAGAGACACATTCAATATTTCTTACAATGAGTACCCAAACTGGAGAGCTCAGTTAAATTCCAATGTAGCGCTAACTCGTTACAGTATGCTACGAAGTATGGACTGAATCAAGCAAGGAATTTGACTATTACTCTCGGGAAAACTGTGACAGTTTTACAGTAACTAGGTCAACTTAAGAGTGACTGCGTAGAAAGCTTACACCGCTCGTCATAATTTTACAGTAACTTTGTCAACTGAGTCATTACAAAGAAAACTTATATCACATATCAACAAATAATCGAGGTATCTTTTTAAAGATTCATCTCTAAACTGCCAAACAGTTTTTCTAATGAAATGAAAACGAACAAAAAATTTCACCTTTGTCTCAAGCAAAGAACCAAGATTCTGCTGAGTACTGTGTCAACCAATCAACCAATCAAAGCTTCAATCTTAATCTTTAATAAAATCCTTAACAGCATGTGTCAACATTACAGTGCGTGCAAGTCAAAGCTTAGGAAAATTAAAGAAAGATGATTCATAGCTCTGGTATTTCCGGAAGACATCATCAAAACTTGAGGTCAAACCTTCAATTCTCCCAATCTTCTCCTGTGAAAAGCGTTAATACACTCGCATGATAAAATTATACAAAGATTCGTGAACAAAGTTTTATGAATCCATAAATTTCTTTGAAAAATTCGCGTTTCTCGTAATCTTTTGCTTATTTTCTGTATCTTAATCATAAAATAAAACAAGACCCTCCGGGCAAATTGCTCAAAGTACTTAATCTCTACAGTTCTTCCCACGCCATCGGAAAGCCATTTGAGTGTGAAAGCGAAAGGACACAGAGAGAGGTAAACACAGAATTTTCATACTAAAAATCAGACAATATATGCAAAGCCAAATATATGTCATTGATGGCAGATACTTTTCCTCGAATTCAATTCCATAATGACAGTGTCTATGTAATCGGAGCTCTTTGTTAGTACTGGAGATTTCAAGCACAAGAAACCTGAGCATTTTTCGTCAAGGATCATTTGATCTCAATTTAGCTATCTCGTGTACTTTTGGTTATATAACATTTGCTCCAGACTTTAAGGCTACCGACTTCCGAGTGGCTTGGGTCAAGCAGAACTGCAAAACATGTCCGAAATACTCCTGGGATTTCTTGAGTTACAAGAATTCACTTTGGACAGATCTCTGTAGTGAAGTTGATTAAATTTACTTTTGTCGACATAATTTGGTAGAATTTATCAACGGTATGTTTGTCTGACAATTCTTTGCAGTGTGGCAGGTTTCACTTTCACACATTATTACTAACTCTGATTTTATTCTTCTATCCAGTCACGAAATTAATCTATACAAACAAACGCGTGGAGGAAATGTTTTAATTTTCAAGATTAATTAACGTTGACTGTATTGCAATCACTACTTTGAAGACCTTTAAATTTAAAACTTGACAGCATACAAGCAGACTCTTCGAGACATCCACACAAAAGCGGAAGTTAGAAATAATCTTTCGTGGCAAACTCAAAACAGCTGATATTACGGTAGAACAAAGTCGCTATTCCACATACACCGATGTTGAAGACGATCTTGAAATTTTTGGCATAGGCCTTGTTTCACAATATTTAATCAATGTTTACTTTTGGAAACTGTTATGTGTCTACAAGTAGGCATTTCGCCCTCTCAAGAGCAAACTCAAACAATGTAACATACATAAACTTCCTGCGAAGGATGTATTTTACTCTAAACACACTGAAAGCATGTTCTGCTCGCCTGAATGCCTCAACCGATCAAGCGAGGCGATTCAAGGGTGCGAATAACCCGTCAATATCGTTTAATCGTTTCCAGAAATATCGCTTTTCAGATTTTCCGCACGTATTGTTTTGGCATTCGATTGACCGACAAGATAATTATAGATGCAAGAGTTGTTCGCTTCGCTAAGAAAGGCATTTGCTTGGTTCACTGGCGATAAAAACAAAAGATAATTTGTTATCTTTCATATAAATTTTAATTTCAGAGATAGTATGAGAAAGAACAATGAGTACTATTTCATTTGCATCTCCCGAACATGCTGAATAAATGTGACAAATACGGCCACAAGCTAAATATCGCTGTTAAAACAAACGCTTACAGGTATGTTTTCAGCGAAATAACTCGAAACCGAAACTCACCAACACTGATTGAATATTTTCACCGACTCTCTGATTTTCTTCGACGTTGAAATCAAAGATTTTCATCAGATCGGTTTATTTTAACGATTTTGACATATTTGTTTTCATTCTAGACTTTGCTATTTTTATTCCGCCGCAGAAAGTCGTAAACAACACTAAATTGAAAAGTCACGCACTCCCATGGAAACACAACGCGTTATTCTGGACCAATTTCAAAAGAAAACATGACGTTTAATTCCTTTTCACGCAATATCCTGATTTCGCTTATTTTAGAGCGTGTACCTATGCATTTTCAGCACGTACGCAACAAAACATTGAAGATCAGTTCACCTTCAGAGAAGTGACATCATAAACACGATAACGTTTGTCATACAACCACAGTTCGCCTCATACGCTCCAAACGAGTCGAAGAACTAGGGTAAAACATTTGGTATTAGGTTGCATTAAAAAAGAAGGTTTCGAGCCAAAAGACTTGAGGATCTAGCGACGAATTTTACAGAGAAAATTGTAAGGACTTTTTCAATACGATTGTTTGTTCGTTACAGCTGATTTTTATATCATGGCCGAAAATAGTCGCAACCTTATAAGGCTTCTGTTAAAATAATGACGGTCATTGGTCAGATAGGATCTTTTGTTTTGACTAATTGCGAGTGCTGACAAAGACAGTGTTTTGATTGGTGGATTTGAGAATATCTGCCAATCATAACGCACATGGCGAATTGATAATTTTACACTCGGCACTTGCAAAGCACCCTTGGGTACCCTGCTTTATTTTTTGCGATTGATTTGAGCGTCGGCGAGTGTGTATGACAGAAGCAATAGTGTGTTGTGTGTTGTGTTATTCTGACATTCCTTCGTCTCACTCACCCGTAGCATCGCTTCACTGACGCTCAGCTACTCACTTCTACGCTACTCTCCTGCGACATGGATCTGCAATCTGCTCTTCCGTGCTCCTCGATTTTCCACGAACTACAAACTGTTCATGACACAGGCTTTTTCTACTCGCTTCCATCGCTTGAAGACGATTGGGCACAGGTACGTGTACGTGAATTTTTCTAATGGTTTTGTCCTTGTAGCGTAGCAAGCGTAACATGTGGCCTTTAACGATGGCTTTGGACACTTAGGAAGCATGCAGCCTCTTGCGCTTCGCGCGAATTCGTCCGTGCTTTGTAAATCAGCCATGTTGACCTCATTCTGTATTCCTTGTGTATTTCGTTTTCGCGCTCGTTTTCATCGCTGCATAGTATAGTATTTTTCTTAATTTTTCTTTCCAGACAAGACTAGAAATGGATCGTTATCTTTGCCCTGAACCATCATCTTTGGATAGTAAAGACTCCAACTTAGGGAATCCAGCTCCCTGGAACGAATTTTTACTTCAACCTTTTGACGAGTCAAATTTTCCATTTGGCGACGACTGGGATATCAAACCGATAGATTTCACTTCAATAGCTACCTTTCCCTCAGTGCCAACAGTTCTTCCAGAAACTCCAACGGAAACTAAACCAGCTATGGAGCTCCCAGTAAAACCTTTAAAGATCAAATTACCGACCCCGACGGGCTGCGAAGAGATTAGCAAAATTCCTAAGCCTGTTTTACCGCTAACTCCACCGAGCTCACCTGAGTCGCCTGTCGTTGTGTTTAATAGCCCGAACCAGCAGAGAACAGGCAGGCCAAGTGCGCGCTCCCCTCGCGCGAGGGGAGGAAATGGAGGTGCTAGAGCAAACAGCCCCAAGGACAAAGACTCAGAGAGCAAACGGCGAGTGCATCGATGTCAATTTAGTGGTTGTCGTAAAGTTTACACGAAGAGCTCGCATCTGAAAGCTCATCAACGTACTCATACGGGAGAAAAGCCGTACCGTTGTTCTTGGGATGGATGCAACTGGCGTTTCGCTCGCTCGGATGAGCTTACTCGCCATTACAGAAAACATACTGGAGCCAAACCGTTCAAATGTGTTCATTGTGATAGGTGCTTTTCACGATCAGACCATCTAGCTCTACACATGAAGAGACACGCATAGGAAAGATAGGTAAAAAATTATTCTAGGAAAAATGAATTTTGCAATTTAGAATTCATCGCGCTCGGGTCTTCATTCAAACGAATTTGAATTGCCATCAATAATTCAAGAGCAAAACCCCAGGTGTGCGAAGTAGGTACCGCAAGTTGGTACGAGATATTCACGGAAACATGTGAATTCTTTACAAGTCTTACGCAAAGAAGCGATAGTAAAGCGAGTTGGGATAAATGTGACAGTGAAAGTTATCCAGAGGAGTAGTATTATGGAATAAGTTTACTCATTTGGGCGCCAAAAGAAGCGGATAGAACATGTATTAGCATAAAATCCTGCGGAAATGAAGCAGTGAATAGAGGCAACTTCGATGGGAATATTATTCAATTCAGGGACAGACCATGTATTATTCTCAAAATGAAATTCAACACAGGAACTTCACAAAATACGTCGCTTCAAGAGAAAATAAAAACACTAGAAAATATTCGTTCGCGCAAAATAAGAATAAGCCTCGGGGTATGTAATACCGATGTAAACAAAATTAGTCATTCGTTCATGTTGTACTATGCAGGCTTAATTCAAGTTAAAAACATCAAAAGAAAAAGGAAAAAACTAATAAGAACTTAAACGGACTAAGTCTATGATGTAAATATATAATTTTGGCATCTCTGTATCATGAAGACAGAAGAAATTAGTGTACAGATATATTAAAATTGAAAGGAAACGTTCTTGATTTTGTCAAGTGTGTTTTCAGAGCTAGTGGCGAGACCAATTTCATTTTTATTGTTACAAGTCGAGCCAGATGTTTTTACGTCTAAAATCATTCTCTTATACATTGTTTATTGAAAGAAAAGCGCTTTCTCTTTCCTGACGGCGTAGATAAGCTTGGATATGTGTTGCAGTGTAATCTTTGTTTATGTGACATTTCGTTGTCGTATTGGCTTTAGCTGCTTTGGCGTATCACTACATTTAAATGCGAAAAGTAATCCGGCTTTTACAATATCAGACCTTGCTGTCTTGTTCTGGCAACGAATTTAATTTAGAGCTAGTACATTTTAATAATAGCAGAGCATTAATTGCTGGCTTAAAGGGTTTCACACTTTTCTGACAGCAGAAAGTGTTTATCAAATTTACATACTTATTTACTTTGACCGATAGTGTGGAAACTTGCCTTCTGAGCCGACGAGACTTCGACGAGAAATTGGCCTTGTGGTGTCGTCAAAAGAGTTCGCTTGGACAAAGGGGTTCGATTTATTTATCAATTCTATGAAACCACAAACGTAGTTCGATTATTTTCCCTGAAAAGAAAAGGTAAAAAAAAAAAAAACGCCTGCTACTGAGATCAAATTGGAAATGATATCAATTTTGTCGATAATTTTTTTGGCAATGACTATTTTTTGGAACTGAGCACGTTTTTCGCGCCGCGTCCTTTCTGTCCATCGAACGAGACAAAGTAACTAATTTAAAATGTGGGCAGCTGGACGTAATCATTAAACTTTAAAGATTAAAGTAATGTCTTTTTACGATTCTTACTCGCGACTGCGCCATGTCAGTCGTGTATTTTCAACAACAATAACTTGTGAGGAGACATTTAATTTTTCTTCATCCTTAGGAAGTTATCCCTTTTATTTCTCAGAAAACCCTGTTATCTTTTATGATAACTGTGCAAAGTGAAGGAAAACCCTCAGTGTGTGATATTTTAAACGAGTACCCAACTTAATTTTGCTGTAGGAAATCGTTTTTCGGCGAATGCTAATGAGTTTCTTGCGCTGATTTCATCGGTGCCTAAAGAAAATTTGACAGAGTTTTAAAGTTGTCATAAGCCTTTTTCGCTTTTCCGTGCAATTAGGAAAGGCAAATGTTATTATTAGGCTGTAAGAAATTCCTTCCTTCCCTGACAGTGTGTTCATTATGCGTAGGTTGTTTAGAATTTCCTCGAAATTGCTTCCAAACAAAAGCTTGCACTTTACGGTGAATGAAAATTTGGTGTTCGTACTTTTATGAAAGGGTCATTTGTGTCATTTTCTAGGATGATTCTGCTAGCTATTGGCAGCGCGACAACAAGAATATTTATTCTTTAAATGTTCTCACCTTAGAATTCTTCCAACATTTTATTAAAATCATTTTAGGAAAACAAAAAATTGTTGGGACCATTAGCATTCTGTGCTGTATGTAATTGATTGAAATTCTCTTTCATTTCTTGGGTGGAACGGATGTAATGTATTCACCCAAATATATTGGTTGAAGACTGTATGCTCACAAGCAGAAATCTTTTGTATGGATTAATCGTTTCAAAATGAGTGTTTCCCTAGGGACTGTGGATTCCCACACATAGAGGGCAAATTATTGTCACCAAATTGCCTCCAACCTGCGCAAGAAGAGGGGGCAAAGATAACTTACTCAGCTAATGCTACTACACAACCTATCACTCTGCTGGAAATAGACTTAGCAAGGCCTCTGGAAAGTGTCATCAGCATAGTATTCTTGATGCAAAGTTTTACATGTTGCGATCAGATTATTAACATTTCCCACGACCTTTAAATGCTGTCATGGTATACCAATTCTTTTGTCTCTAATTACCTAATGGAATTCAATTTACAGGCTTTGGCATCCCTCTGAGTTTGCCATTTGTTTGATCAACTTGCAAGAGTCTGTCTGCAAGTTCAATCTCTCCAGGAAATGGTGAAAATCATCATTATAACCACTAAGAAAGGCCCCACTGATATGTTGATGACCTGCATTCTGCAGATGCAAGTGAGCTAATGAACGATGGAAATAGTTAATTAAAGTCGGTCAGGAAACTTAAAAATAATGAATTGGATTTTATTTCTGCAAGGGCTTAGATGTGTAAACATGCTGCTCTTGAGTAACTTGACCCAAAGCAAGTTATTAATAGGTTTTTATCTGTAGTAGTTTGTTTGGTAGGGTAAATTTATGCTGATACTGCTCAGATGCATGGCCAAAATATTCTAAAACCTAGGTAATTCTTGTTATTGTAATTCAAACATACACAAGTTACTAAATAAGAGAAGCTATCAAAAAAGCCAGAAAACCCAGACATGTTTACATTTCATTTAAACTATCCATGTAAAATAAATTTAAAGATCAAGCATTCAATCAATCAGTAGAGAACAGGATTGGCTCTGCTAAACCACAAAGTTCATCTTTGTGGAAATTTATTGAATGAGATACCTTTGAATGCTTTCTTTGGAGTGAAAAAGTGATAAATGTATTGTTTAACCATGGGCATGTTTTGAGGTATATTGACTGAAGTTGATTGGCTATCTGATGGTCAAATATTGACATCCTGTGAATGAGCTGAATCCCAACTTGTGTTACATTAGTGTAGGCATCATCATGCCACAATTTGTAAACTTTCATTTCCTGTGCATCCATAATTAGGTCTGTGTTTCAAACAAACTTGTCTGAAAACCATTACAGTCAATTGTACATTTCAAAAGCATGGAGCATAAACTTTGATGGAAAAAGCTTTTATCAAAATACACCATCTTAACGCCTATTAGTTTAATTATCTATGAGTTATCTGGTCTGAATAAATTATTTTCAAACTGCATTGTTATTTCCAAAATTACAATACAGTAAAAAAAAAAAAAAATTCAATCTTACTTAAATATGTATGGGTAAACTTAATCCAGAAGCAAACATGGAGGCATTATGCAAACACAAAATGAACTATTAAAAATACAGAAATTGATTATGCATAGACAAAAAAGATTAGAGGCTTACTTTTTACAATTCTGTCTGGATTTGGCAAATAGACATTTTAAACATTTGAAATTGAATTCAAATTGTTGAGTGACAAGCTTGCTTTCTATATACCTCAGAAAAACTAGTATTTCACTATCTTTTCCTTCTTGTCTTGGTCAAGATTTTAATAGTGTACAAGTTTATAACTTACAATGACTGTAAATTTAAAATAACTGGAGAGTAGAATTAAAGCTGCTTCCATTCAAGGGTAAGGAAAAACAACTCTATGACTGAGTAGCTATCAACATATAATTCTCAAAGTGTTCTGTTATGAAAGAATTCTTGGATACCCAGGACAAGAAATTAAAATCTGTCGAGAAGTTGGGTTTCATTCAAGATTATTTAACTAGCTTTCACTCCTACAAGTGATTGACTCATTAACTCTCCTCACACTACATTATCTTGCAAACAGGTAATGAGAGTTTACAAATACCCTTACCCCTCATGACCTGAAAATATTGGCTTTTGAGTATTCATTCATTAACTCTTTCCCTTCCAAGATCTCATTAAAAATCCTCATTACTGTCTGCTCTAAAAGTCCAATGATGTTACTTTGGAGAATTTGGTATTGGATCAACCAAAAATCCTCTAATTTATATTTTTCTTTATTCACATCACTTGGCTACTTGATATTTTTAGAGTATTAATACTTTAAGGAAAAAAATATGTCTTGGTTATCCTTAGGAGTGAAAGGGTTCAACCCTTTACACCCTAACATCAGTATGCATATTCTCCATGCTTTTTTCTAAACATTTCCTGAAGTGCTAACAAGGAGAGAACTTTTGGCCTGAATACAGTCATGCACTACCATTTCTTATATTAAAGAAAAAAAAAAACAAGCAACCATGAGCATATGAACACTTTGATGAACTCAATTTAACTTTCTTCAGAACTCGATCAATAGAAGCCTTTACTTGACTGCATCCCAGTCATATTATTGCATTGGTTTCAGAGCTCAAGAGAGGTTCACTTGTGACTTCAGATATTCTTTTGAGCATCTTATCTAGAGTAAACCCAACTCCTGCTGTTGACATTACTTGTGAATAACCTCCCAAATATGTTATGTGTATTTGCTTGGCAAATCAGCCAGTATCTTGAAATCAATGTCAGAAAACCATGTTATTTTGGTAAAATATTTTATTTTAAATTAAAGCTATACAGAAACATTTTAACCACTTTGCTGAACTTTTAGGCTGTCTTGTCAAACAAACTTACTGCAGCATGTGCCATAACGAAAAATATTTACATTAGTCCTCTTGTTGAGTTAACTTGTGAATAACATTCTGTTCATGACAGAAGTTGAGCAATGCTGTTGAAAGGACAACACACAAAATTTTTCAGTCATCATACATGGAAAATATTGATCAAGCCCCTCACATTTCAGCATTTGATGTGGGCAGTAAGAGGTCACTGCACTTTGAATTTTAAGATTAGAAGAAAGAAAAATATTTTTGAATGGATAATTACATCAGAGCAGCTGTTCTGGTAAAGTGCTCTTTTGTCCACTGGACAATTAACTTATTTGTTGCAATGAAATTTAAGTGGTAAATTCTTGGTGCAGCTATTGCTGTGTTAAAATAGACTGCTGTTAGTATCTGATGTTAAGAATTTAAAAAAAATGCAAACATGATGGAATGCTAAATGAAGGTCAAAGCTTGCTCCTTTAAGAACAAAAACATTTCGTGTCATCTTTTCATCAAAAGGTTTAACTTTGCATTTAATCAGAAAGAGAGATACAAATCAAATGAGGTACATGTGTTATTGCTCAAAAATGCAACTAGAGCTAAGTAGAGTTTACTATCGCAAAGATCGCTTTTATATTCTTTCTATTAACCTGCAGTTCACATGTACGATTTTCATTTATTCCCAATAAAAACTGCAATTAATTTTTTCTCAGTCGTAAACCAAGCCCTATTCAGTAAATCAGTTTGTGGAGCTACAGAATTGAATAACAAAACCTATTTTGGATGTCAAAAAAAATTAAGATTAACATTCATCTGAAGTGGTTAATTTGACACTTATTCCTTTACATTCTTCCTGGCTGCGAACCCTTTAATGTTGGTACAATGTCAAGCATAGAAAACTTATACACTTTGAGTAAAGTTGTTTTGAATCAGATAAAATTTATCAACACAACCCAAAACCAAAATATATGCCAACCAGTTATGAGAATTTAACATTTAATTGTGTTTACAGTGCTATGCGTCACTGACAGCTTTTGAGGGGCTTTTCTCAAGAAATTCAACAGTTATGACTGACATTAATTTTAGCAGCCTTGGGTGGTTCTGAAATAATGAAAATTTATCCCTGAAGATAGCTGTTTATCATAGAAACATAAAGGACAACAGAAAACAAGCAACTACATTTAAAACTAACCAAATTATATGCAACACAGAAACACCCTCATCAATACCCTAAAGAAAGCAATTAGGCCAACAGATATTTAGTAAAAAGTTCATACTTTTTGGCAACTTAAGCCTTCTGTGTAAGCCAAAGTTTTGTTGCCATTAATTCTAGAACTCTTGTGGCATTTTTTTTTTTAATGTGTCTCAGGTAATATATACTGCTAATTGTTGTCCACAAGCCTGGTGTGACATGACATCATGCTTAAACTGTCAAAAACAATATCTGTGAAGGTCTCTATGATTGGTTTCATACACCTGGGCAAACATTTCTGGAAAACAGATGCAAAAAACATCATTTCATAAAGATAAGAAACAATGGTAAAGTCCTTTTACCCAAATGCTAAATAAATACTTTTGCAGCAACTGTTGTTGAAATAAACCTAGGTTACTCCTGAATAACCAAAAAAAATCAGTTTTCTTTTTAAAAATTAAACAAGCTGCATAAGTTACCTCACTTTGTGCATGGTAAGTTTCAACTGAACAACCAATTGGCTGAAATAATAAAAAAATTACTTCCCAAAAATAAGCAGTTATTATTTCAAACAATTAAGACAAGCTAAACAGGTTATGTGTCAAGAAATAGTAAGAGCAGGTTTTTAAAATTTTATTTATTTCATCTAATCTGTTAAATGGCTTGTAGCATTTCACAGCTGGAACAAACAAATATTCCTGAATAATGTCATGTACATACATAATCAAAGGCATTCAGTCCAGGTTGCAATTCAAAAAGCATCTCCAGGATCTTAATCAAAGCTCATTTAAATTTAGATGGGGTTTATGAATATTGGCCCAAACCCAGATTAGTAATTCCTTTCTTTAAATTTTATTGCTTCTGGCACTAATCCCAATTTTTTTCCTTTCTAAAAATATTGTGAGGCAATTTTAAAAGCATCATTCTACAGGATCTAAATCAAAGCTAATTTTAAATTAGATAAGGTTTTTAAAATATTAGCCCTTAACCCAGATTAGTATTTTTTTTTTCCCTTATTTTGCTTCCAGTGCTAATCCTTATTTTTTTTTTCCTTTCTAAAAATACAAAACTCATTTGCAAAGTAGGCTTAGAAACTGCATGTGTTCCCTGAGGAATTTTATTATGGTCACAAATGTTCTTGCATCTACTTTCACAAACATTGTTTACAGTGTTTTGTTGAAAGTCACGTAGAGGCAATTTATTCATGAGCAAGTTATTGTCCTTCCAAATAATTGTCTCACACTTATCTTCACAAACAATCTATATTTTTGTGCAGAAGGTCACGTAGGTAAAATTTAAAGTAATCCTGGTAAACAAACAGCACTCTTACACTTTTTGTTCTTTGTTAAATGATCCATGAATAATTGTCTACTTTTGTAAATGGCTTACCAAATAAGTTATATAACATTTTTAAGCTCAAACTCTGCAAAAAAAAATTGTCACTTAAATAAAAAAATTGTGTCAGACTAATGATTAACACTTTGAAGTGGTTCAATAAATGTTCTGAGCTCACCATCAAACAAACACACACACAACAAAACAAGATTGTTGTCATACAAAATCTACAGATCCTTTTTAATATAAGACTCTTGCATCTCCATATAATGGAAAAGCAGACCCTTTGCTTATTGTAATTTAACACCTAACACCTTACTTGACAGCATATCACATTATTTTGTGAATACCAATTCATAACAGAAAGAAATACACTGATAGCTTTTGACAAATGAGGAGACTTCAAGATGTTGTATAGAATATTTTGTCCTATCCAATACTAGTTGCTTCGATTTCTACATGCATGTAGTATACTCTTGGCAACAAAAGAGCATCAAACCATGGTGTCCTGTCCCAGAAAATACTTCAAATTATTAATCTATGCCATCCAACCTTTATTTGATTCCAAACCAGTGATAGACAGTTGTTAATCATTCAATCCTTGCTCTACTTTGGTTCCCTAAAACCTCTGCATGGGTTAACGAGGAGCTATTGACATTGTACAGTGTATAAATACAAGTTGATCAATTTAGTTTTGATATCCTTTCAACAGTAATTCTAAAGTTCTGGCATCTGCCACATGCACATGATTTCTAAAAAAATCCAATCAACATCAAAACCTGCAAAATTCACCGTTTGTCTGAGAATAGAATTTCAACAAAATTCTATCAGCTTTCATAACTTTCCTTACATCTCCACAGTTGACTATTATACATATTTACACTAAACAGTTAAAATTGTCTCAATACTACTAAAACTACTCAATGTAAATTTTGCAGAGGTCTATAGACTCAAAATATATTTTGTAATGAACAACTAATTTCTCCAATTAAGTCTCCTACTAGACTAACAGGAGACTGTTTCTATTAGCATTAAATAACTAAATTGCTAACTTACAAGTAGACATATTGTTGCCAAGAAATTTATTGCTGTATTAAGATTTAATATATTTAATAATTAACTAATATTGAACAAGTTCAGGTAAAAAAATTCTGAAAAATGACATGAAAAATAAATCATAAGCACCACCAATAAATAAAGAAGCAAACAAAAATTTGCAGCTGGAGGATGAAACATTTCTCAGAAAATTTCCAATGTGTGTTTCCAGAAAATATCCATACCCCCACCACGGAGGGAATTTCATATAGGACCCCCCCACCCCTTCGGATTTTCCATTTTGGGGTAGCAGTGCTAGCCCCCCCACCCCTCTGGAATTTCCAAAGAATTTTCTACCACCCCCTATACCCCCTGGAAATATATTTTTTTCTCGTAGCAAACAACAAACAAGAGGGACGTGTGATTTTGTCGCGTGTATATTCGAGAGATGGCGTACACGCGCAAGGTAAACGTCGCTAACTAGCTTAAACTTAATGTTTGCTTTATTTTTAAATACAATACTTATCCTTAAACATTTAACACAGTATTCTCAATACACGAAAGGAGAAAAAAACTGTACAAGTCGCAACAAAACACTTTTGAACTGTTAAGTTTGTACAATGTACTGAGAAAATTGCGTGCACTTGAAATGGAAACGTTCGAAATCACATTGAGCAACGTAAATTTGTACAAAATTGTGTCGTAAATAAGAGAGCAAAATAGAAAACCGAGTCAGCAGTAAGTTATTTTGAACTCATCTTTCCAAATTCCAGCCTCTAATGTAAAATTTCTTCACACAAGCATTGATTCTTGTTAACAGCGGGTCGATAATTTCGTCCGATTGTGCATAAACAAACCTTGGCTAGTTACCAGTCCCACGCGCATATATACAAAGCCCTGGATCCTAATGTTTCTCAATGTTACTATCAACTGTTTTCTACTACGTACGACTGTACTTATCATTCATTGTAACATCGCAAGCAAGTAAGCCATAAAGAAATCGTCAAGTCTCCTACACATTATGATGCAACGGAATTAAGCTCAGTGCAGATCAAAATTAATAGATGGCTGGAGTCAATAAGGGGTAGTGAATGGTAAATTTATGCGAAACTTTGCGAGACGGCGAGACCAGCGTTTTTTTTTTTTTTTTTTTTTGCGAGACCGAGACAGTTATTTGTAAATTTTACGAACGCGAAACGTGTTATGACCGAGGAAAATCTCTAGGTAACCACTCCTGTTAGTTGTAATCTTTGGAGACTGGTAACGAGTAATGGCGGCTCCGTTCGAAAAACAAAGTGATTCTCTTCTTTATTTGATGTTATTTATGTTCCAAAGCGCTACAAGGATAAAAGAAAACTTTCTTTTGCTGCAGAACTGTTAGAAGCATCGTAATTTAACAACTTAAACTTCAGAACGTCCCACTAAAGTAGGTAAAAGGCGCCAACTGACATACGAAGAAAGTCGATCGACTTCCTACCCTCTGGACGAAAATTTCGCCTCTTACCCCCCATCCCCTCTGGAATTTCCTGGGACTTTGACCCCCCCCACCCCTCTGGAATTTCCAATTCCCTCCGTGGTGGGGGTATGGATATTTTCTGGAAACACACAATGCTGAAAAAGGTTTTAAGAAAACCTTAAAATTCATTTGTACTTAAAGTCAGTTGAAGTCTGTATATTAATAACTTTTAATCACTAACCAACCAGAAGGTGGCATATCGATTTATATATTCCTGGAATGAAAAAAGACATAAACTTAATTCAGTAAGCATTGAGAAACATTCATAACATGAGTATGGTGTCAAAATGAACTCTATAATTGTAACTAATATTGCTTGAGTTTGTGCATTTATGTTTCAGTTTTCATTGTTGCATTTTGCAAAAAGAAAGAAGCTGCATGCCTCTCAGGTTTTCCTGGATCAATCTACTCCCCTGGCCCAGTTCTTCTCAATATCTAGTTTCTTTGGGTTATCCAATTTTGCTCATTACCTAAACTGACTAGGGGGAAACAAAGATTATATGTTTTAACAATAGCAGCAAGGGATGTCAGTAGAATCATATGCCACAACAAAACCCAGTCTTGTAGAGAGGTGAGTGTTTGTAGCCAAAGTGCTTGAAAGTCAGTTCCTGTGAGACATGTTACAGGTCACTCTAATGAAAATAAACTTTTTGTTATTTTTGTAATAATTTTTTATTCCCTTCATTTTGCACCACTATTTAGGAGGTCTGTAATTTTGCACAGAGGTTATCCTCAGGTATAGACTGCATGAAAATTTATTTACAACTTATTTAAGTAAACCATAAGTAGAAGGTCTGGAAACACTCAATTTTAAATTTGGAGCTTTTTAGTGGTGTGCACTTGATCATGTGCTTGAAGATTTCCATGAATGATGAACAGTTTACCGAAAATAAAGTGCGCTATTTGAATTCTAAAATTAGTAAATGTTTGTTTCACTAATATTTAATAACTTATGGTTTATTCCATGAAAAGCAACCTTTACTTTACCTTTATTACATTTCTCAGTTGATACATGCACTTTGATTGGTCAATTTAGTGGGCTGTATTTTACTGTACAGCCTGCTAAATTCAAAAGTTTGTTTGAATTGAGATCCTCTCCTTCTCTATGAACCCAAAGATATTGTATAGCTTACTAATCTCATTTTCTCCATCTCTAAGTAATGGAGAAAGTTTTCTCACCTGCGCAATTGGGACATTTAAAGACCCATTTTGACCAGTATGCATTGCACACAGAATTGGCCATCAATGGCCATTAACTCGATGGTGACTACTCCACAAGCTTATAGAAAACAAACCAAGCCTCGCTCTTGTGAAACCAGGACAAAATCAGAGGCATGCAATGTATACTGGCCAATAATGGGTATTTATTGCAAGTGGAGTGGACATCTGGGTCTGGGTCTGTATCTTACAGTATAGACCTCAACTTGATTGGTAAGAGGTATCCAAACCAACAGTATTAAAAAGCATAATTGCATGACTATTGTATTTCATTTCATTATCTTGTGGAGATTTACTAAGGATTTTATCTTCGCAAAAATTAAAGGTAAGATCTTAAATAGTAGCATGAAAATAATGGCTGTAAGATCTAGGCAATTGCTAATTACTTTTTATGTAATTCATATTTATTTATTGTGTCCTTTAGTTTTTCATACCTCCTTCTTGGTGATTTTTGTTGAGGGTCGTTAGGTTTGTTGAGGTTTGTCAGTTACACCTTTTCATAACTTTTCATACTGCAGGTTATTTCATGGTCCTCTTGTATTTAAAGCCAGTTTCTTTAATGCATGATCAATTTTTAAAGTCAGTTTACCTTTAAGTCATGCTTGGCACAGTTCTCTGTTTGGAAACCTTCAAGGTATTCGATTTTGCAGTAATATATTAGGCATTATCAATGTAAGTATTTTTCCAATTTTGTTCCATTTCTGTTCATTTTGTGTTTGTACTTTTCTTTCTTAATTAGTTAATTCAACTCTTTACCTTTTTAGTTTCAACCTACTACTACTTAAAAAAACAACAACTACAACCACTACTTTTACCACTACTGCTGCTGCTGCTCTGTAAATTAGTAATATTTTTTTAGTTGAAATGAAAATGCTTGTGCTGTTACAAGGGTCAAACATTGTTTAATGGAACTTAGTGAGGTATGTACATGTTTTCATTTGAAATGGGACTACTAACAACAATTGTTTACAACTAAAAGTGACACCACTTCATCACACTCCACAGGTAACTTTTTAAAATTTTGTTGATATACCATGCTTCCCTCTTAATATTAAACTGTATTCATGACATCTAGTTTACTTGTTACCAACACTGACATATAGGAAAGAGTGAATCTCTTAAAAATTGTCCCAAAGATAATTGCTTAAAACTATTTTGACTTCAAAATCATTACAATCATCACTCTCTTGCTGATCACAAAGTAATGACAATTCTGTATCCTACCTTGTTAGGAAAAACACACATAGACCCATACTATCTGTACTCATCTCCACAGTCACCAGTAGTCTCAAACAAGTCATTTCCTTTACTAAGAGTTTGTTCAATTTTCTGGATATCCTCTGGAGTGAGTTCCAAGTCAAGAAGTTTTAAATTTTCCTCGATATGCTCAGCTCCTGCCACACCAAACCTACAGCCAATTATGATGCCAGCAACTTCTGGCTTGTCTAAAATATAACGACAAGCAACATTAGCTATGGTGCAGTTATGAACCTGTGCAACATCAGACAAATTTGATAAGAGTTCTTGAAACAGCTCCCAACTCCCCCATGCATCAATCATGTGCTTATACTTTGCAAGAGAAGCTGTTTGGAGATCAGATCTTCGAACTGGCTCTTTTTGGTTCAGATATCGATCAGATATCAATCCACCACCTAATGTGCCATAAGCTAAAAGCTTTATCCCATGTGCCTGACAAAGTTCAACCATTTTCACCTCAGGGCGACGGTCAATGATAGAATATTGCACTTGATTGGTTGAGATGGAGATTCCCCTTTTTAAGATTTCCATCAGGTGTTGGGTGTCAAAATTGGTTAATGCAATCTCTCCAATGAGACCTTCAACTTGCAGTTCATTGAGGTAAGTCAGTGCATCAAGGTATCTATTGTCAGAGTAATCCCACCAGTGGAACTGTAGCATATCAAGCTTGTCAACACCCATTCTTTTCATGGCGAGGCGAACACGTCCTTTGGTTATCTCTCTTGTGACTGGTCCTGGCTGTGGCACCCATTTTGTTAGTGCTATTGATTACATTAACAAAGATAGTTGGATTTCCTAAATTGAGAATCAATTAATAAGCTAGGAGGGAAAATCTTTCCAAGCCTGGGAAGGGTTAAATTTTGTTTGGCTCAAATATGCCTGAATTTTGGCAACTATGATCCTACATCCCAGCCGGAGAAGGGGCCATCTAACCCTTTCACTCCTTAGAGTGACCAAAAAAAAAGTTCCTTTTACAGTATCAATACATTTCAGGTAGAAGAGTACTAATAGAAAGAAAAAATAATTTAATTAGGAGATACAGTTTGATTCAGAAAAAAATTCTCAACGTTAACATCATAGGAAATGGAGGACAGTGCAAAGAATTAATAGTGTTATCTTGGAAAGGGAGGGGTTCTGGGTGTGAGCCACGAAGGACTTAAAGCCTCGGGCCTGTTCAAGACGATATCCAATCATTCCTCTACATTCTGTTCACCTGGAAAAAGTTGTGTTTGGTAAACGTTATAAGTTTCAGCCATTGCCCTTCTTACGAGCATCTGCAAGGGTAATTCACGATGTCAATGCTTGAAACAATTTAAGAGAAAAAGGTGCAAAAAATTTCACTTTCATAATGTGTCATCCACAACCGTGAGTAACCACTACAGAACAAGTCTAAAATATCGTTAGTTCTAGTTGAGGAAAACCAAAGAAAATCAAAACTTTAAATCGAATTCAGGCATTTATGAATTGTTAACTTCTCGAAAGCTAGAATTCGATTTCAGTGACAATTAAAGCATCATCACAGGAAGCTTTTGAGGTGTATTCGGCTAATGGTCATGGAACGCGATGTCCCCACTGTTTCATTACAAGGCGTACAAATTGAATGTATGTCCTACCAATCCACAAGCCGAACGCTTACCTTGCACTTTTCCGGCAGATTCCTCTCCTCGTTCAGCTTTTAAATGCTCTAGAAAATCGCCAAAGATGTCCTCAGCAGGCCCATATATATCAGCCATATCAAAAGTTGTCAAACCCGCATCAAAATACTTGAACATCTCTCGAGAGGCCTTGTTTGGATTAATCGGTCCATGACTACCAGAAACTTGCCACATTCCGTTTAAAATTCTACGAATTTCCAGACCATTTTTAAGGCGATAGAACGGTACCCTTGCCATTATAATAGCAATTTCCTCTAGTTGTGACAAAACAAAATTTCACCTCTTCGACTTTGAAACGGTAACAGCACCGGCTGCTCCAGATTTGAAACCAGTCCTCTCACGGAGGACCCAAAGTCACTCACAGTCACGCTTCACCTGCGCCAGTCTAAAGAGGGTTTGATGGTCAAATTGACTTTCCTTGAGAGATTGGAACGGCCATTATTTGAAGTTTTGCCGAAGATTCCGAGAAAAGAGACGTAAATTCATTGGAAAAATATTCATTTTCGTGATGAAATGAACTTTGTGTATTTAGATGTTCAATAAGGTCAACAAGAACTGTACTTCATATCGTCGTTGAGACCGGAAATAACATTAACCGGAAGCGTTGTTGACCTTGATCCCGTTTTGGGTTGCTAAGAGACCAAGACGCGAAGAAAAACTAAGGAAGTTTTTATTTACTTTACTTTTTGATTATGGTTTTAAAAGCTTCGTATGTCTGAGGAACTTCAGGTTTGGAGTAATATCCTTTAACATAATAGCAAGGAAAAATACCACTGCTGAACGCAACATAACCTTACTCAAATACTTTTGAAACATTTGCTCGTCACAGAACTCATTCAAACTATCAGGGAGATCGAAATGCTTACAAACGCGGGTAGATTTATAGACAGAAATCCCGGAATAATCCCGGTAAGTTTACGAGGAGATATATCAAAGAAATGTCTTTTTACCTAAACAACCTAATCCTCTAAAGAAGGCGAGCTGAAAGTTGCAAAACAGAATCAATGAGATTATTGAGACCAGCCACAGATAAGGAGTGTCTGTCGTTATGAAGTTCGTGGGTTAAATTTTCCCTGAATTTTACTTTTCATCCTTTTACAGGCGGGAAAGCTTTTCGATGTTTCAGGAGACACAGCCGGTGGTAGCCTCCAAATACCACAGCGTGTAAGTTGGAAGCGAAATAATGTTACGCATTACTGTGTTATTTGTTAAACCGTATACTCATGGATAAAGTTGCAGTTTTTATATAAGTTCATGTTTCAAAAATGTAACTTTACTAAAACAATTTGTTTCAAATCGCGAATTATCTTTAAAGGATACTAGACCAGAAACTGTTCGAAAGTTTAGAGGAACAACACAACCTGAGGCGGGCAAAGAGAGAGTGTTTTATGGCAGAGCAAATGATCCAGACGTAGCCTCGAGGATTACGCATGGAGTCAACACAAAATCTTCCCTTGTCGTATGTATCATATCCTATACGATATAAAAGTTTTAATTATCTCTCCCAAGGTAACTTTTAATCGTGTAGTTCCCGTAAAGTAATTGTATTGGTTCATTGTTTGATAGAAAGAAACTGTTTCGAGCGAGCAGAGTGTTAGTTGCAGATCGGCTTTCATATGTAAATGAACAGCTGTTAGAACTCACGCTTGAACAAAAACGTTTTTCCTTGCTAAATCCTCTGAAATTATGAGCTTAGAAGTTCCTTTCCCTCGTTCTGAAGTTAATGAAACCATGAGCCTTTATCCAGAGTAGATTTTTTCATCATTAGACAAAGCACACACAAAGCTTTACGTTGAGAGTAAAAATCCAGTGCGTCCTTAACCAATTATTTTCTTTCTCTACCTGATTTCTGCAACAGGCGGGCCACCTCGTAAATCCTTCAAGGAAAAGTCTATTCTCTCAACGGATGCTTGAAAAGAAAGAAAGCATTTACGCTAGCAGGAAAAACGCTCCTCTAGGTAATTTTTCAATATCTTACAGTCATTAAATGACAGATTTTAATTTTTGTTGTTTATTTTTAAATTTTCCCTGTTTTCATGAGTTTCATGTTATCTGTATTCTGTACAATCAGGGAGGTGTCATGACCAAAAGCCAGGTCTGCCTGATGGTGTTGGACCAACTGATGTGACTTATGGAGTCAAAACCATCAAAGGTCCTAAATTTTAATATCGCAATCAATATATCATACATCATATATTAATTTATAAATATATTATTATCATTTTATTAATTTTTTATGTATGAATTCTTATGCTAATATTAATTTGAGATATGCACATTGGCAATAAATTCTCAATAAACAGAATATTTGAAGTACTAAAATATGATTATTTTTGTCTCATTTAGATGGAAGTGCTGGAGAAATGGTCAGCCCTGCAAAAACAGCAGTCCAAGTAAATGCCGAGTCATTGGAGGGAAAGGAACTATACAAAGTCAGCCATAATGACTTTGATGTTGGTATGTTAAGAGATGTTTGTCCATCGTTACGTACTGACTTGAAACTTGTTAGATCAAGATGGCAACTTCTTCTTGATAAGTTTGAATATTCTTGTCACTCATTTGCTGGATAATGTAATAGATATTATAAGAAGAAGTTACACAGTGATCACCTCTGGAAGTAATAGGGTTAATTCTCCAAGTAGAGTTGTAAAGTTCCCCACCCTGAAGATGATTTCCTTCATTTTTCACAGGTGAAATGTTTGATAGAAAGTATGACTGGAGTAGAATACCAAAGGAGAGCAAATTTGGTGTGGAAACACCACATAACAATGATGGAATCCATGTAAGAAAAACTCTCAAGTGGCTTCATGAGACACAACAGTAAGTTTGATTAACATGAGCATGTACACATTTAACTATTAACTAAACTGGTTTAAAAGAATACCTTCTTCAGTTATGTATAGGTAATAACATGATTTTGAATGCAATTTGGCGTAAATAAGCACCAGTAAATTTTGAAAGACAACAAAATTTCCCAAGCCCACAGGGGGAGTGCAATTTGTTGTCTTCAAAAAATTTCTAAGTGCTTATTTAAACCAAATAACACAAGAAATCATGTTTTTACTTGTTAATGATTTACATGAAAAAAGCATCACAGCAAGTCAAGACACACAGAATTTTGACAGAGTACGTGCATGCACTATTCATGTTACATTTGTTGTTAAATGAAAAATGCACTTATTTTCAGCCAACCATATGTGTGTAATTTTTTCATGTACATCAATTTCGATTATATCCTTGTACTTATACTAAGCCATAATCATATACCTTCATTACATATATTGTTTTTCTATTCCTAAAATTTAATTTCTATTAAGTTTAAGCATAATTTACAAATATTTCTTCAGCAATAATCTTACTAAAGTAATGATAAAAATAATCATTTTTTGTAATAACCCTTAAACACATGCATATCTAAGTCATCTCCCTTTGTGCAGAGAAAAGGCAACAAAGATTGTCTCAAAATGTGTTGATGATTTCCGTGAGAGAACCCAGCCTCAACTTGGCCAAGTACACGATCCAATTAAAGACACCCTCAGGGTCCCACCAGATCATGCCTTTGGGGTAATGATTAAACCTGATGAGTATGGAGCAGGAGACCTGATCCACATGCGTGTTCCTGGAAATTATCTTAGAGGGCGTGACAGGGAAAGGGGAGTGCTTGCGGCTGTAAGACATCATTTGAAGAAGGCAAACTATCACAATTTCCATGACCTGAAAGCTGCATTTGGATACTATGACAAGGTGAGGAAGATTTTTTAAACAAACAGCGAGGTAACTAATCCCAAGGGGTATCCATGTAAAAGAGAAACAAAAATGACAGCAATAATAAAATTTAAACTTAGTCATTCCACATGTACTGACTCACTTGATTGTTGAGTTGAAGTGTAGCTTTTGATTTAACATGTTCAAATCATAAATAAATCATCACTATTAGAAATATTTATAATCACTGAAAGCAAAATTGTGTTAAGATATGGCTTGTGCAAGATCTCAAATAATCTTTTAGTTACCATATCAAAGAGAATAAGTCTCCCTCAGATGATTTTTTTCCAATAAAAGTGCATTGAATATTACATTATTATACCCCTAACTAAAGATTGTTTGGCTTGAAAACTGCAGTCACCACTATTGTAATTTCAAATGACCCCAGGAGTGGAGCTACAATGTAAAGGGATGTAACTTAACTTATCCTCAATTTAATTACAAGTTATAATCAATCAAACACATTAAAAAGGGGAAAAAACTAAGTTTTTCTAAGAAAGTATTGACTTTTCCATGAAACCTGTAGATTGAGCTAACATAAAAAGTTACAACAATATACATATTGATTTATAGATTGAGCTAGCATAAAAAGTTACAACAATATACATATTAAATTGTAGGACAACTCTGGGAAAATTTCACTTAATGAGTTGCGTGAGGTGTGCATCCACTTTAACCTTCCAATCGAGCCAGTGCTGTTGGAGTCCATGTTTGCTTATTGTGATGTGGATGGTGATGGACAGATAAATTATGATGAATTTTCCAACTTCCTTAACTGGAAAGACAAGATGCCATCCGGGGAGTTAAAGAGTACCATAACAGGAGTACAGAAAGATGAAACAGCTGAAGGAGAAGCTAAGGTAACCATGCATGTTTCAAGGTTTTGATTTTTTTCTCAAGATTTTCCATAATGAAAAAGGGTCCTGTCATACTGGTTGAGTGGTTTAAATTGCCACTTCATGAAAAACTTTGAGATGCATTCACCTGAAGTTTGCATGTGTTCTCTTCGTATAAGGCTCAGGTCTTAAAGTACTGGGAAAGCCTTGGTCACTGAATTGAATGTGATCTTGAGTTACAAAACTTCCTCTCAAAAGGGATCTTTAAAGTCCAACCAGGGCTGAGTCATTTGAAAAATGATTAGCAGCTAAACCACATTTATATGTATTCAGCTGTCATGGCAACATACACTTTTTTATGTAATAACACCAAAACAAGCATCAATTTAGCATTTTTGGACAAATTTGTGGCCCTGCATGCCACAAGAAGAATCAAGGATGAACTGTCAATAACTGGCAGGGGTATGTACCCTAGAAGATGATGAGCTAACACAATACTTCTAAGGGGAAGCCCTACCCTAATCCAATGGTCAAGTGGATCCTGTTCATAGATAGGTGCAGTGACTTTATTTTCACCTCTTGAGGTAAATTACTGCTTCAATGATCAACAAACTTTTGACTAGTTCTGCAGTAAGTTGCATAATAGCCAGTCTGTCATTTTGTTGCACCAGGTGGTGAGAGTATAATGTTTTCTGGACCTCTTACAGGAAGAAGAGAAGAAGACAGGTGCATCAACACCCACAAGACTTAAAAAACAGATTGACCAAGCTGTTGGTGGCTGGAAAACCTCTTCATCTCAGTTTAATGAAGTCACAGGCAAGATCAGAACAACAGGTAAGACTTCTATAATCTGGTTACCAACTCTTGACAAGTCATTTTGATGCCTGTGTAACATTACCTCTCTAATAGCAGTCAATTAATAGTAAGTCCTCTTTGTACATCTATGCACACAAGCCTCAGCCAGGGAATGTCCCTCATTTCCCATTCTACTGTAATCTCCTCCAAGTTTCTTTGTGCAAGGCCTCTCTCCTTTTCTCCATTGAATAAAGTACTTGTAATGATTGCAGGAAGTTCATGTTATCAACTAAGTAAAACTATTTCACTTGACATTTAGGTTGGCGAGCATATGGAGTTCCAACCATAAGATCTGATTTACCAGCACCAACAACACGAAGAGTTGCTGACCACACTGTAGGTCCATTTTCAAAAATGAGTACATATGAGTAGAAAAATGTTATCAATATTCTTTGACAAACCATCCCACAAATTTTAAACTTTTTCACTGATAAGATCCAATTTTTTAATATAACTTTGATTGCATACATCTTTGTGTAGTAAGAGACAGGAGTCTACCTGTCACTGATCAGCACTGAATTGTACTATTCAGTTGAAAGATACATACCAGATAATTTGTCAATCCAGGAAAAAGAAAATTTGGCCTATATACACCTGACATTGATCTTGCTATTCTGCTGATGACAATAACAACGAAAGTGCTCATAGAGAAAGTTAATTGTTCCCACAGAATTATGGAGATGAATCTGATGCCTATGGCCTTATCAACCCATCAATTTACAGCAATCATGGAGTTTATGAGAAGGATTTCTTTAGCCCCAGAGACCAGTATGAGGTAAATTTAATTAAACCACAAGTTACTTAATGTTCCTTGATAGACTTTACATAATAAAGAGGGTCAACACTAAGTACCTGTTCAATAACTATTTTATAATCCAAATGCATTAAGTAGAGTACAAATAGCACATGAATTGAGTACAAAATATCGCCATATTGTACAGTTGGCTATTTTGTACTGTAAAAGAACCTGTTTAAGCAGTGGGCTGCATGCCCCATTTCTCTTGCTTCTCTCACTTTTCAAGAAGTGCACATGACATAAAGCAGTCAGATGATAAATAACTTATCGCATGTTTTGTTGCAAAGTGCAGTGTATCACTGAGTATTTTTACCCATTTTTTTTATTTTGACCTTCCTTACTGGCTCATCAAAATAAAGCGCAAGTCATAACAATACTTGATATTACACAGCAAAACTTCTATTAAAATGGATAACTCAAGATAAATTTGCATCAGTACTTTTTATTCAATAATCCTTGAAAGTTTCATCAAGCTTGTTGATATTCAGCTGAAATTACAGACTTTTGTGTACATAATTTGTAAGGATGGTATATCCTTAATTTCTTTTTTTTTTTTTCCATTTTAATTGTCACTAAATAACTTGACCATGTATTCTCTTGTTATGAAATTTGTGTAAATTTCCATGTTTTTTTTTCTCCTTTTTCTTGTTGCACTCCAGTCACCATTTTGGAGAGTGGCTTATTTTACTTTGATTATTTAGAGAATTTTTAAAAAGTATGCCTTAGATCACTTAAGAGGCCTTTTCATTGTAGCATTTCTTCACTCCTGCAAGTGAGGCATGAGGCTGAAATTAACTTTTTAAAAAAATGCTCTACACATTATTTATATAGTCTTTTTTTAAACAGATAAGGAGAATATTTGATGGGATTGGAGTGGAGATGACAAGTGATGCTTTTGAAAAGATCTGGGAGGAAGCTAGCACAAGACATCCCACTGGACTGGTAATGACAACTTTATTCAACTCTCTATACTCTTCTTCTTACCCAGCTCAAGGTTAATAACTAATCGACCATTAATTTTGGCGATCACTTGATGCTCTCAGGCCCTGCATTCACTTTTCTTCAACTGAACAGCCTCAAGAGGTTTTTTCTAACCACTAATCAAGGGTAGATTGTTTCTGAAAACACAATTTCACTTTTTGAATAAATAACTTTCACTAAGTATTTTCTAGAAGTTCAACTCTAGTTTCCTTTCCCATCAAGGGAAGTTTGTTTCCAAGAACAAGAAAGTACTTTTTGGATGAAATAACTTCCACTGAGTATTTTCTATAAGTTCAACTCTAGTTTCCTTTCCCATCAAGGGAAGTTTGTTTCCAAGAACAAGAGAGTACCTTTTGGATAAAATAACTTGAACATTTTCCTCAAGTTCAACTTGTGTTGTTGTTGTTGTTGTTGTTTTTTTTTTCAAACTCTAACTTGGCTTACCATCGTCTCTGCTCTAGGTCAGTGTAGAGACATTCAGAGGAGTAATGGATGAAGTTAATGCCAAGAAACTTGTTGAAACCCAAATGGCATGAAAACAGGAAAACATGAAAACAACAAATTGACTTTCCCTAACTTTAATAAAAATGTAGCAGTGTTCAACACCAAAAATTGGACTAACTTTTTATTTTTCGATTTTCATTTGATACAATAGAGATCGTTGGTAACTAACAGTATTCATTTCTTTAATAATTAAAACTTACTTGTGAAATTGTATCTTTTTTTAAATATTCTTATTTTCCCATTAAATCTGTATCCATTCCATCTACCTATTTACATTTATGGAGCAGTCTTGAATTTGTGTCATTTGAATGGAAAGTAATAAATTAAGATAGCAACCTGTGTTAAAAATGATTGCAGCACATGAAAATTTTGAAACATAACTTCTAGAATAAAATCTTATTGAATTGAAAAATATATTGGTCCATGCAGTTCATATCAATAAGATTTATTTCAGTTAAGAGAGGCAATCAAACAACTCATCCCCCACATATTCTTTGAAGAAATCAAATGAATTAGTTTGAAGATTGAAAATGATTTCAAAAGAAAAAATTCTTAAAGCCAACACAACAATTATTATCACAGACAAAGACTACCCTGGTATCATGTTCAATCTTAAAATAATCAAATGAATATATTGAGTAAAAATATAACAATACTATGACATCCACCTAACCTCAAGCTTGATAAGTACTGATCACTGTGCCTATTTCCTCACATATTCCTAATAAATTCAGCAGCAAAACTTTCAATAATTTAGTGTTCACTACACAGATTTCTCCATTTCATGGATGAACTTTGCTATCATTAATAGTTCATTTAGACTAACTGAAGTCACATCAAAATTCATATACCTGTGATAGCAATGAAAGTTTGAGATGAAAAGATTTTCTATACCTTATTTTCACAATTTTGTCACACAAAAAATTCTTACCAGTACAATAGCATAATACTATCAAAGGGTGATTTTAAATGAAGGTTCCAGAAATGTTAGATACCTGGTACCTAAATTTTGACTACAATTTAGCTTCATCAACAAGTAACAAAAAGAGAGGAAATAATGAAGTCAGTATTTCCTGGTACTTTACACTCATTACTTTAAGCATTTTATTCCATTAAATAATCGAGAGGTACCTGTACATTTAATTTACACTAAATCTTAATATTATACCCTTTTCCTCAATGACTGTTACAAAAAAGCAAGGCAGTTATTAGCAATGCAAAGCTCCACAAATCCTACAAGAAAAAGAAAAGGCAAAACCAACAAGACATTCCCTTCCATTTTTTTTCCCTCTTCATTATCTCACCTTTAATTGGTTGAACCACAGGCCACTCAGATGTATGTAGTATATACAATCAGCATTTTCATATAACGCATGAGAATGTTTCAAAACTAAGAGTAGGATGGATGTTGTGTATGAAAAACAATTTCACCAAGCTTGACCAAGGAACAGTGATTTCTTCTCACTGCCATTACAAGAAGAGTCAGCTTCTACAGAGTTATGAAGATGACTTTGTGTGTTAAATCTTGGTGCACATAATAAAAACTGCAACATAAACATCTTCAAGAGAGATTTGTTCAAAGTCCCACTTCAGGCACAAAACCTTTTGATTCCCTTCCATAACCTGATCAAATCCAACAGACAAAAGAAATGCCTTGGCAGGGTTTGATGAATGTGTCCATAGCCTTTGAAGAAGAGGATCATCTATTGATGTCGTCTTGCCTACCATTGTATTCTTGAGCTGAAAAATAATTGAAGTTAGGCTAACATCTGCTGAGTTCAAAAGAAATGCTTGAGGGGGGGAATATATGAAATTCATCCATTTGAACAGTGGGATGAGGAGTTAAAGTTTCAACAGGGAGTGATGAGCTTATGACCTTGGTGTACTCCCCAAGAGGGAAAGGGTGAACCAAATATTATAGTGACCTAACTTTCAATTCTTAATTAATTGAGTAATGTAATTAAAATTATTTACAAACCAGATACAACAGTGGCTCCAGGTATTGGGAAGTCACTTCTTTTATTGCCTGACATTGAGCAGCCGAGAGTTCTACAATTAAAAAATAATCATAACTTTAGTGTTCCATTACTAGTCTTAAACCCAAATTAAAACTTTGTACAAAAAAAGGTGTCAAAGATGAATCACATTCAAACTCACCAACAAGAGCTTCTGCAAGAGCAGTGCAACAAAGTAGCAACCCATCATCAGAATCTTGGGAGAAAGTCAAACTGCCTTCTCCTGAGTCATCAATATTGAATCCTATCAGAAGTAGAAGTTCCTTGAGAGATCCAAAAGCTGGTCCAGCCTTGGTTTGGAATTCTTTCATTTCAAGTGGCTTAAAACTCTTCTTTTCAACAGCTGATAATGCTTTCTCCAACTGTTATTTTGTTAAATAATTATCATGGTAAGAAAAATACCCACCTAAGTTAAATATCAATTAGCTAAAATGCCACTCTGATGAATTACACATTACATCTAAATACACTCGGAAATAAACATTAATTTCATATTTCTATGAAAACGGTGCACCCCTCCCCAAATAATGAATCAGTGTCTACTTAAGACAGAAAATCAAAGAAAAGGACATTCACAGATGAGTATAAAATAAGAAACTTGCTGCACGGACAGTGAATCTAAAATATTAAATATGCATTAGGGTATCCCTTTAAGGCCCTGTTTATATGGAGAAAAGTTGTCCTGGGTAGAAGAGTCACTCACCCACCTGAGCTACTCTGGGCCAGCCAAGTTAACTAACTTTCCATGACTTAGCCTGCTCTTAGCTCAGGGAAAGAGGTAATTTTTTTTTTTTTCATATGAACACTCGCTAACGTTGACTCAGCTGGGAGGGTAACCCTCTTACCTCGGACAACTTTTCTCCTCATAAAAAATGGGTTTAAGTTTAATTTTCTATTGTTAGCATTTCCTCTTTCTTCTTGATACTGATCAGGTTAGGCAACAAGAGGACTTTGTGGTCAAGAAGGTAAAATCTGGAATGGCTTAGAAGAAGTTACATGCCCAACTGTTGTGCATTTTAACCAACCTGTTCAACATTTACTGAACATTTAATAAGAAACTCTCACCATATCCCTGAGAGGTGCAACTGCTTCTGGATAAGAAAGAATTTCCTTATAGAGACTAATGATCTTGCCAAGGTGTGGAGACTTCAGAAGGTCATCAAAGACAGCTGATAGGGCCTTATCTAAAAGATGTTTTTTCATACAAAAAACTGAGTGAGCAATCCTTTCACTTGTTGAATTTCAAGAATTCCAAGTGATTACAGGTAGTATTAAGTCTTAGAGGTACTACAGGAGATAAATTTTTACTGGTTACCGCCTAAAAAGGAAAACACTGATCATAATATCTTAATTGATAAATATCAAAAGAAATTCAGGAAGTTAAAACTTTTTTTGATGAACTGGGCTAAGAAAACAAGGAGGGTTACTTCCTTTTGTCATTCAAACTATGGATTTCCAAGCATCTCCAGGCCTGAGAAAAGCCGTAACAACACAGGTGAAAAAAATTGGGATATTTTTTCATGTGTGTTTGATATTGCCAATCAGATGCTGACACCTCACTCGCCTTTCACACCACTTGGTCAGGTTGATGAATGAACAGATTTTTCACTTGCAGACAGTGATGTTCAAACTTTTCTAGAAGGGGAAGAACACTAAAATACAAAAATAAAAACTGAAAATTATATTTGTGGCTTTGGTGATGGCATTTTTTGCAGCTGAGAACAAAAATCATCAACTGGAAGATTCACCACAGGCCGATTTTGGCTGTGTACCTGAAAGATTTCTTCTATCGGTAAGGACAAAGTCAATAACTGAGAATTTTGTAGCTTGAAAATTATGCCCATTGTTGTTTTTGTAGTGATTCAACTAATTTTTTTCATCTTGAGCCTTAGTTCCACCGCAGTTTATGATTTTTAAGTGAGGATTGTCCATCCCTTTACTTTCATTCATTAATGAAGTTGAATTTCCTTGCCAGTAATGGCTATTGTGTTTATATGATAAACAAAATAATACATGGTTGTTTGAAGATATGGAATTTCTCTACTCATATTCAACTCAGCATCTCACTCATTTACTATAATCACCTATGAGCTATCAAGTTAAACACATGAAGAGAAATTCCACATCTATGTACGCCCATGTATTATTCTCTATTTCTGCCCTGGTCTACCTGCAGGATATTCAAAAAGATAATTAAAATAATAATAATTCAATAATTCAAAAGTAACAACTCTTTATAGTTACCTTTCTGCCCATCTGGTTCATCAAACAAACAATATTTCTTTCCAATCTCTCCTCCTGCATCTGTCTCATCAGGTAGAACCAGCTCAAAGGTTCCCATGTCTGGCTCAAATTTTACTTCATAACAAGCATATCCTAAAATTGTATTACTAGGAAGTTCATATGAACGGTGGTGTTCCAATTCTATTGAGCCAGTCAATTTAATGAAGAACTTGGGTTTACCAACACTCACACTTGCATCACCTGAAAATTTAAACCATGAGCTAAGTTTTTTTTTTTGGTACATTTTTATAAGGCATATGTTAAAAAAAAAATTGTGAGTCAAGAGTAACTAAACCATGAAGTTTGTACCTAGGATATTATACTGCTGGTTGAAATTTCAAGTGAGACAGCCCAAAGACATCATTTGAAGTCAAATAATTGTAAGTGTGTGACCTCAGAATGCCTTAGTGCTTCACCACATAATCCCCAGCCAAAAATCATCAAGTTGCATTTTCTCCGTACTGTTCTTTATAAATTTCCTTAGGTGCTGAAAATGAGAATTTGTTTAACAATCAAGATCTTTTAAGTTGTTGATTACTTCCTTTATTCTCATATTCTTACCAAGTGTTTCAGGGGTGATAAAGTAAGGGGACATTAGATGTCAATCACTTTTCAAAGAGTTAAAAGCAGTGAATATAGCTGGTTGATGGCCTCTTGAAGGCCACTGGTATAAACAAGCCTAATACATGAATTTGGTAGACTGGCAATGGTACTTGTGCCAAAAGTTATGGGAAGGAGAAAAGTGCTGAAGTTAATTTTTGTCTCTGCAGCATGCTGAGTAGAGAAAAAGGTACAAGTAGCTGTGGACTAATGATTACAATTACAATGGCCATGTCTTTTTCTTGTCTTGTTATTGTGAACTATATTCATTACATTGAATAATTTTATTACGATTTGCCTCTCTTGGGGAAACCTTGGATGGGGTTCATCCCAAGAAAGACAGATGGTTTTATGTGTTACCCCTCCTAAAACTTAACCCTTCGACTCCCTTCAAGTTAATAGTGTCTAATCTCTCTTTACAACATCACCCCTGAATCAAGGGAAATGATTGCCAGCTAAAGAAGCTCTTGACTGTTGAACAAATTCTCCTTATAGGCTCCTTCGGAAATACACAGAGAACAGCACAGGGAATATGCTTAATGTTGCTACAGTGAGGGTGGAAAGGTTAAAACCAGTATTTAAACCAGCATGTAGGCTTCACCCCTTTCAATATATTCTACATTTATTTTCATTTATTTTTTTTCCTTCCTTTCCAGCAAAAGAACCAGAAAGAGTAAGCTTCAAGTGTATTTCATGAAGCAACATTTCATTACTGTTGTGATATCTATAAAACAGAAGACTGTCAAACCTTCTTCCTTGGAATCTGAATCAAGATCTGTATCTCCTTTAGTTGCAACTGTTTCATAAATGACACAGAGACTTCTTCTCTGTTTGGCAAGAATGTACTGCACATATTCATGATCCAGATTCAATGTTGTGTCTGCTAGAACCTTCTTCAAGTTATCCCAAGTGACTTCTCTTTTCAATACAGTTCCCACATCCATGCTGATTGTAAATGAGTCTATTGCAGATGCATCAATTCCAAACTCTGATGCAATTTTGCCTCCCACTTTACCACTTACATGGAACTTTGGTTCATTTTTGTAATCAGAGATGAAAGTGGATTTTTCAATATGACCTTTGATAAGAACTGGCTGAGGGAACAAAAAAAGGAGAAATTTCTGGTTATAAGAATACTTTAGCAAAAGGATTCACACATCATTCCCGTGTATAGTGCTGATTAGAAATACTTTTCTCTCAAGTTCAAATATCAAGGAGACACCAACAGAAGGTATTAAAAGCATTTTCAAAAACATCATCCAGAAAACTCGAGTTAAATGGACAGGTGAGCAAAACAGCTGAAGAGCATTATTTCTTTTCAAACCTATCCTTTATTAAAATTTTTCCTTTATTAAACTGCTGATTTAGAAGCTGCCTTTATCAAGGTAGAATTATCATACAGGGCGTGAAATTGCGCCTAATACAGGCGCAAATGCAACTAAATTTTTCACTTTGGCGACCAATCCTGAAAATTAGTTGCCAAATTGGCAACTAGAATGTTTCATCATAACCTTACTTAGAGATATAGTGAATTTAAAAGATTTGCAAAAGATAAATCCATGGCAAACTTCCTCATTAAGTCTGTTTCCAAAACGTAGCACATGCACCTCAATCAATGACTAGATGCCATTTTGGATTTAGGATGTAGGTGAGTTTGAAGGTTGTATATCTTCCATCCTAGCGTCCACTCTGTAGCAGGTGAAAGATCTTTTTCCTAACTTAATTTTGGAGGGCCTATCTAATGCCTTGACAGTGTAAAAAAAGGTTTTGTTTGTCTTTGAAAATGGCAACCAGCATTTTTTGAATTGGCTACCACTTTGAAGAATTTAAGAGCCAAGAGGCTATCAGAAAAAGAAAAAAAAATTAATTTTACGCCCTGTCATAAGATATCTTTTAAATGATACCAAGAAAACAATCCTAGTAACCAGGCCTTCACTGCAATTTTCTAATCCTTTTCTAAGCAAGTTCATGTCCCGTTATTCCACTGGAAGATCAGACCCTTCTTAATTCTATAAAACTGGTATATTCTGTGCAAATAAATTTTAAACCTGATACCTTTTTTTCAAATGTGGTCTTAGCGAAAAACACCTTATAAATTGAAAATCATACACTGCAATCAGCCAAAACATTCCAAGAAACAAAGCTTCTGCTGTATTTTCTGATCCTTTTCCAAGAAAGTTGGTATTCAGTCATTTCATTTGAAGACATTTCTCTCAATGTGCATGTAAATATTATGACCTGATTATTTCTTTGAATTTGGACATGAGGCACGACAAATTTTAAACAAATATACTATGTAGAAATATAATATATAGATATATATAACATATATATATGTATAGACACCCATTTTCAAAAACATTTCAATTTGAAAAAAATATATGACATATATAAAAATTTTGTTTATCATCAAAAAGTATCTCTTTTTTATGAGAAAACAGGGATAGCTGCGTAGTATTGTTGAGTACCCACTCATGTGTGGGAGAGGCATCATATGATATTATCACAATTTGATCACACCTTACATTCGCATCGAGTCCGAAATCGTCACTTTTTGGGAGGATTATCTGTCAAGATACTAAAAATTTTTGTGAACGTCTCTTTCAAGGCACGCTTGATAAAGGAAAGGAGCCACTTTAGAATACCCGGCCACTCGTTTACATGTCATTGAATATGAATAATGTCTATTGTGTTATGTCAAGCCTTCCGACAAATGTAAGTGACCGGGTATTCTGCAGTTTAGATGAAGGAAAAAAATCCTGTAACGAAAAACACCTTGAATTCGAAAACTT
This sequence comes from Pocillopora damicornis, assembly GCF_964200805.1. Lineage (NCBI taxonomy): Eukaryota > Metazoa > Cnidaria > Anthozoa > Scleractinia > Pocilloporidae > Pocillopora > Pocillopora damicornis. The sequence continues at coordinate 7,695,741 of NC_142683.1, forward strand.
CAATTTATTAAAATACAAAGCTCGTACTTGCGAACCTCCCCAAGAAGCAAGATTTAAAAGGCTCACAATGGCCAACATATGTTTCTATATGTCCATATCCTACACACCGTTTTGGGTGAGGGCGTATTATCTCCCCTTAAATCTTATGTTAATATTTTCTTCTAACCTTCGTTAACAGCTCATTCAAAGTAAAGGGTGTAGACTTGTATGTGTCTGCCTTCCAAAACCAACGGCTTCTTTTTCTCGTTACAACACATAGAATACTACAACGTGTCGACGTATTTAAATCAAGAATTGGACGAAGGGTCGATCGCCCTGTGTCTTTGATAAACTGTTTGGAACAGGCTTCGAACAGCGCCATGTTTAACATGAAAATAGAAGATAATTTAAAAGCATGCTGGGAAATGTATGCAGTGACATCTGGCTGGTTGCTCGTCGCAAATATCCTATTAAAACTAACATTTTCATGCTCCTGACAATCACGCTTTTTGTCCAAAAATGCTCAAATCATATTCATGTTTCAAAATTATGTTCTTTTCGTTTGAAAAATTCTTTGTTTTATTTTAAAGAAAAAAATACATGAAAGGCATCTTGAGTGTTTTACGTCATCTGATTAAAGTGAAAAACATCTTTCTGTCTCTTTTACACCTACATAAGACTTGGTAGTCATAAAAATTACATTTTCCTCGACCGTCTAAACACTTGTAACGTTTTTTGCCAACAACTGACCCATTGGTTGGTTTTATTACTCAGGGACTTTTTGCTCGGGGAAGGGGAGGGGGACTGTCTTGAATGTTTGTGCAAGTGTGGTTTTTGTTACCTTTAAATGTGTCAAAAACAAAGTTAAAATAAACTTATGACAATGCTTGTTTCTATTGTCCTTCTCTCCGGCAAATTCATGTCAGGTGCGTATCTAAAATTGAACATTTTGAAAGTGGAAAAAAATATAAATAGCATCAAACATTGATTAAAAACATATATTTTATGTCTACAATCTGAATTAAAGTCTTCTAAAAATCAGACGCAGTTGATCTGTTTTTCCACTAATGACAATTGAAGGACTTGGAAGCATATCATTAACAGGTGGATAAAAACGTTATTGTGATCAACACACAATCATAATTGAGCAATAGAAATCCTACCCTAATCGGGGAAAGAAATATATTGTATCGTTTACGGCGGCCTAGAGTAAAAATTTTGAATCTATCGTAGGAACTTTTTGAGTATAAAGACTGACTGATATATTTCTATTGATGACGGTGTATTTTTAAACAGTTTAAATTTATATCCAGGGACATTTTGGGACGACAACTACGGATAAAATATGGCAGACTGCTTGAGAAAAGGATTAATGATAATCAATGCAGGACACTCTCGAACTTGCCAGGACTGTATGACGTAGTTGGCAGTTTAAATGCGCATTAAAAGAAAACAACGGTATCCGTAAGGTAGTTTCTACTGGGATGTTACTTGAAAAGTACGATTTAACTGCGTGTGGGGCTGAACAGTTTTAATTGAGACCTAATATCTCTCATTGCAATAACAGGTAACTTACAGGAGAAGGGAATCAAACGTTTATTGTGCTGCGCAATGATGGCGACAACAAATTTAATCGGAGGTGAAATACAGTTACTTTTGTAAGATTTGCATTAACTAACTAATTGGTAGATTATAGTTACATTATCGATCAATTTCTTTCACAGCGGTGCACATTTTCTTCTCCGTCACAGCATTTCTTGGGAATTCTCTGATCATTGTTTCCCTTTACAAGGAATCTTCCCTTCATCCACCGTCCAAACTCTTGTATCGTTGTTTGGCAACAACTGATCTTTTGGTTGGTCTTGTTGCTGAGCCTCTCTGCGCTACTGTGAACGTTTTGGATTCCTGGACTATCGAACACCGAGGAATTTTCCGATACGCAAATAAAGCGGCCGTCATCACAAGCTTAGTATTATGTGGAGCGTCTTTATTGACGATGACGGCCATAGGCGTAGACAGATTGCTCGCCCTGTTGTTGGGGCTGAGATACAAACAAATCGTAACTTTGAAGCGGACATATATCGTTGTAGCAACTCTTTGGGTTTCAACTCTTGTTGCTTCTTTGTGTGCCATATTTGACCACCATATAATGGTTTTTGACGGCAGCATTTTAATCCTAATTTGCCTTGTTATCTCAATCACCTCATACACAAAAATCTTCTGCGCTCTTAGTCAACATCAGGCTCAAGTACAAGATCATTCTCAACAACGGCCGATCCAGCCAAGTGCACTGAACATGGTGCGGTACAGAAAGGCAGTGTATAATGCACTTTGGGTTCAACTAGCATTAGTTGTTTGTTATGCACCATATGGTATAGTGGAAATAGTGCTCAGTAAAACATATTCATCGCACTTATGGGCCTTTAGGGACATAACAATTGTCTTAGTCTATTTTAACTCGACGTTGAATCCGTTCCTTTACTGCTGGAAGATCAGTGAAGTAAGGCAAGCAGTAAAGCAGACCATCAGGCAAGCACTTTGCTGTCCATGGAGTTAGATCCCCTTTGAGTCACATCAGTTAACATTTTAAAAGCTGACTTAAGAGGTCACAGGTTTCCTTTTTTTTTTTTTACAAGGTCGTAGGATATTTTATTGGAAGGAAGAAATAAGAGACTTAATGAAGTCGTTGCGCAAGCTGTTGTTGATAATCTTCATTTCCTTATCTTAACCCTTTAACTCCCAGATAAAAATTTGTAATTCTCCTTAATCTCACCCATACAGTTCTTATGTTAGTTCAGAGAATTTAGTATTGGATCAACTAATTATTCCCAAACTGATATTTTTCTTTATTCTCATCACTTATCTGGTTGATGTTGTATTGATATTATAAGGAGAAATTCTGTCTTGGTCACTCATGAGAGTTAAAGGGTTAAGAATATTTTCCAAACGACGACACTTGTCCCGAATACGACAGTACACAATTAAAAAAAAAAGGTAAAAAAAAGGTATCCAAGCATAGTGTAGAAAGGAAAAAGATATTTATTTCATTTTACTGTCTTGACTAAATTTCTTTTTAATATAAAAATATAGGGTGAAAATGACATCTTTTAGAGTTGTTTTTACTGATAGTAATGAAAGCGCTCTACTGTCACACGGCTAGCTGTAAACTTAATTAATGCTTATTAATTTTAGAGATGTAATTATTACTCGTAAGCAAATGTGTGACTCAGCGTTAAAATAAAATCGATCACCGGTTCTTAAAGAGTTCTTTTTAAAAATTTTGGTTTTTTTCGAAATTTAACGTATCACTTCACCCTCTTTGCTCTGCTACAAATGACTTTCTTCCTAAGAAGACGAAGTTTCATCTTATTTGTGATTTCATTATGTTCGAATCTTGATGGAAATTAAATCCTAAATTAAACTTTACCTACTATACAAACACGTAGATGTGGCACACATTAGTTCCCGCCTTGAGGGCAATCTCATATAACGGGTTCTGAAATAGCTAATAATTAAAACATAGGTGTAGCAGAAGGGGAAGGAAGAGTGGGTACAGAGAACCAGTGGAACAGTGATTTGGTACCACACATTCATTTCAAAAACAATTTTCTGCTGAAAACCAAAGTGATTTCAGAGTGAGAGTAGAGACGCTCAAAACAAGTTAGTAATCCGCTTGATTTGCTTAAAGCTACTTTGCTTAAAAATAACGCCCAGCCGGAAAAACAAAATTTTATTATGAAGAATGGCAACAAAGCTAGGGACGTTCTCGGTGACTCACGACCGCGTTACCGAACGTTAAGAACCAATCAGATGGCAAGATTCGTTACCGTGCCCTTTAAGAAAAAAAAAATATTTAGATCAACTCACTCTTTCGAAGTTACTTCGGAAAGACAGGGGATGTGCTCAACATTTTTCAATCGACGCCAAAATTAGTCATTTTACTTCACTATTGTTTTGTAGAGGAGGCCAAGAAAATCTATCGACTCGCGTGGGCATAGATTGTTTCTACTTGTTAAACCCTTTGTCACACGACTTTAGGGCTTTATATTCATTGAAACGATGCAATTCTTGAATTTCCTTTTACAAGCACTCGGTCTCCTGCTTAAAACCTGTTCAGCCTGTCTTTTCGCGTACACGTCCCATACAGCGTCCACTGAATTTTTTAATCGGTCTTTCGTCTTTGGTTCCTTGCAGATACAACAAATGAAATCAACCGAATTGTTTCTTCACCACAATGGTTTTGTAAGCGATGGAGCGCAAAGTGCGCACGGAAGAGCAAACGCACAGCGAGGGGGGAAAGGTTAAATCCTCTGGGGCTTTTATTTCACTCGCATAAAATCTTTAGTTCCGACACGCGCGAGCTGAAGCGGAAAACAAAATTACAAAAGTATTTTTCCGACTTAGATCTCACTCTCAAGGCAACCCGGAATTTTAAGAGCAAAGTCACTGTTTGCGCATCTAAAACCAATTTTCAGTGATTTAGCACTGACATTTCTAGTCGTTCATTTCCAGTTCGTTTTTATATCTCCTCTATCCGATTTATCCACTGGCTCCCGAGTGTCTTTCATTCATTTGCAATTCGTACCAATCTTCTCCGTCCTTAGTCATCCTTTTCCGCTCTGGTTACTTTTCACCTATTTTTGTGTCGTTCTACCTTATCGAACTTATATATTGTAGTCATTTGTAGTCTTCTCCAGTCTTGATCATTCATCTTCCTTCTTGTTTGATCATTACTTCTTTATCAAACTATTATCCTAAAGTCATTTACAATCAATGTCAGTCTTCATCCATAGTTATCCTTGTTGCTTTTAGATTTCATTGTCGCCTAGCTCTTTTGTGTTTGCGCGTCTTACCAAACAGACATTTGGTAGATTCCTCCGAATTAAGGAAAGGTTTCCGAGGCACAAAATCTAACACTGCATGTCACGATAAAACGTCTTCGAGTTGCAAGAATTTTGCAACTCTAAAAAGTGTGCTCTTGTAAACCTAATCTATACTCCTAAAAAGGGCTATGATAGATATCTACACTAAGGGTAGTTACCTCCGCTGTTCTTGTAACAAAGATACGGAAAATGCCAAATATCCCTCAGCCGACAACATAACTGATACACGACGCTGTGAAATCTTTTTCCGAGGTCAATTTTTCGCGCTCTTCATTATGGCTTGCATTGGTGCTTTCGCTCACCGTTATAACAACAGCTTTGGACCTTATTCGTCATTAGTTCAACTTCTTACTTTAAATCAGCTTCCCAAATTCAAGCTCACGTCTTCAAATGAATCTGCTTTCTTGCTGACGGAAACCAAAGCGAGAAGTGATAATGATGTCATAGAAGGTAATGATGCAATCTGGTGCTACGTCATTGATCAACTGACTGTTATGGCGGGAAATTGAGTGTAACTGACTAATAACCCTAACTCTCTCTTAATCGAGCAGCTCTGTGATCAATTTGCTTCTTTATTCAAAATTAACGAGCTCAAAGTGACTGACCTTAATTTCTTAATCTGCTTCCTCACATAACACTTTCGACATCGATCTCTTAGCAATTCACACGACACGTCAGAAATGAACCCAGTAAAGGCCTGTTTCTGTGGCTCACTAGTAGGTCACAAAACCGCCATTAAAATGGCATCACAGACACAAAAATCCACATAATACGACCGTTCAACTGCAAACTCCAATCGGCTCATGTGATAATCCTATACGCCCCTTAGTAAAGTTTACAAACTCAAAACAGTGTATGTGCGCGCGCTTTGCCACATCGTTTCACTGCATCTACCACACCAGTTCAGTCGTCTCTTTTACAGTCCCTATCAGCACGTTTCTGCTACGCTCTAAGAGTCTTAGTAAGTACGGAGCTACAAAAAGAAAAAACAAGTTAAAATCCGAATAAACGGCACGATTTTACTAAAAATTATGAAATTAAAAAACTAGATCCAACGTAACCTCATCCTGTCAATTTACAGCAGTTAACAACTGAGAACAAGATCAATTCTGAAACTGCACTATGCGAAGATGAAGCTTATGGCCAGGGAATGAACAACTCCTTGTCGTGTAGAAACAAAAAAAAAATTACTTTAACTCCTCAACGGTGAAGTGACGTAGATTGAAACTAAAATAACAAACAATTACAAAAGTTACACAAAATATGAGATAAAGAAACAACTAACAACACGACGGGAAAGAGGACTATAAACACTTACGTTGTTACGGCCACAAAAGAGACCCATATTAATTCTGCAAAATGCAAAGGCCAAAATGGGAAAAAGATGAGCGAAAACGGCGTTAAGCTATCAAACCGTGCTCAGCGCGAAAAAGAAGAAGACAGTCATATTGCAGATATATATATATCGATAAATTATGCGAGGTAGCAAGAGGGCGGCGATAAAAAATGACGAAAAGAAAAAAGTGCTGATGAAACAATAGGTATAAACATCGGCTCGTTATCGGGTGAAAAGACTTAAATAATAAACTTTGAACTCGTGAAAAATCCAATATGGAAAAATTTTGCACTTAGAACTTACAAAGTCTAAACGGCTTTTTTAATTTTGATGTGACCAAAAAAAAAAAGAGAGAGAGTGGTATGATTCGTGAAGGAGGTCTATGCACGCATTGCACGCACATTTCGTGGCTTCGATTTGAATAACAACAGTTTGAGCAAAGTAGTCGATAAACATGATCCTATCTCAGCTTGGTTGTTACTGCGGTATGTGTAGTAGCATCTCTTGGTAGTTTTTTTTTCTTTGTTTTCGCTGTTTGCACGAACTACCAAGAGTTGGGCCACAAGGGACTCTTATACACCTAAAGATCCTTCATTATGCAGATTTTGTGCCTTGCACGTTTAGTTTAGTTCAATTGGCGTCCAAGTTCAAGTTGTACCGTTTCTTGTATATGAAAAACGCGGAAAAGGTGTGTATGTTTTGCTTCTAGATTTTGTACCTTCGGCTTTTGTATTCGATTGTATCTGTAACATTTTTTTTAACCGTGGAACTGACTCTTGAGTAACGACATTTTCTTTTTAAACCTGACAAAGAGTGAATGTATCGTCAGAGAACTGTTCAAGAATAAAGTGAAATTTGTGTCCTTGAATTCGTTTGTGTGCGGATCTCATCTAAGGTTTTGTACTTTTTTTAACAGGTTCCCATTGCACATAATAGGGAGAGAGAACAATGTAATTCCTTATTTCACATAATTTCCCTGAAATTCCTAAAGGAAGGCCAGGGAGCAAAGAAAGGAAAAGTACTAATTTGTACGCACACATTGCCATTGAGGAAAACTTCCAAGAAAGGAACAAAAAAATGAAAATAATCAAAGTTGCTGCAAATTCTAGCCAGATGAGTTTACCGTGGTGTGATATTTTCCCCAAAGAAGGATCGACTAAAACGGTTCTGGAACAGCTCTCAAATTCTGAAAATCACTCCCTCACGGGGTAAGACGCAAAAATTAACTTTCCGATTTTTTGGCGTTTAGCATTTCAACATTCAGTCGCAGCATGAACGCTCAGCAAATATTTTTTTAATCAAAGCCCACGGAAAGGTCTGCTTTCGTCGGTGAATGGGAGTGTAATCGTCAATCTTTTTACTGTCTGGTTTCCCTTCCCTGTTCACTTTAGCAAGGAAATTCACTGTAACTAAATTCAAATGAGTGTTAAAAAAATTTAAAAAGTTGTGATAATTAAAATGTTCGTTCCCTTTAATGGTGCCCAAAAATCTTTTCTTTCTTCGACCGTAAAATTGACGTTGAATGAAGCAATTTCTCTGAACTCGAGGAAACTACTGCAGATTCCTACAACACAATTTATGGACTGAGATCAACGCTATGACCAGTAGTAAAGAGCAAAGTAGGGAGCAAGTTAAGAGAAGCACAGAGCAAAACTGGTTAAAAAGGAATTCAAAATGACATGACCTTTTGAATGTGTTATTTTTCAAGGAGTACAATGAAAAAGGCATTCTTCCCTCGCAAGCTGTTATGTTTACGTGCTGTCAATTTGCCTATTAAGCGCGCGAGAGGAAACATAACCTTCAGGAAATTGTCTCCGACAAGAGGTAAGGCCCTTAGATTTACCAAAACTCGCAGGAAACGCATCAGTCTCAATACCACGAGGCCAAAACAACTCGTGTGATCGTCGGTTATTACAACAACACGCTCTACTACTTTTTGATTGAATGATGGTAACAGTAATCTGTGTCGTTCAATTCGGTCGGTAATCGGCATTCAAGTGATTTCAAAACCGGACTTCAGGTGTATGGAAAGGTAGCAATTTGACTCCCAAACAAGAACCCAGTGCGCATGTCTTTAGCGTGACTGACCGACTCGATCAAAAATGGCGGGTTGTCTGTGCCGACCCGGATTCCACAGTATTCAGCTATTCTTTAGCTTCCTTCCAAGACTGAGTGTGTTTGGAAATCAACACCATAGTTTAATTTAGTATAGAACAAGTGCATCGGATCTTTAAAAGTTCTGTTACCAAGCAATTCAACGATGGAACAAAACAGCTGACAGACCTGAATGGCAGACCTAGCAGATTGTCGATGTGATAGGAAAGACAGTTTAACATGCAACCGGGCCCAAAGTTATACAGAGCCACCTCAGTGACATGTAGGTAGCATGCATTTAAATTTTGGATAATGGCAATCTAATAGATATATTTTAATTTAATATTTTTACTAGTTATTTTTGCACAGTTGTTAATTCATCATAGCTGGCATTTTTGCTGGCATCGAGTCCAGTTGGTGTTTGGAGTATTACCCCCTGCAGGGCTGTCAGTAATTTTTCATGTAGGCAGGAAAATAAAAAAGGTAGATGGGGTTTTTTAAGAAAGAATCTGCTTGGGGAAGAAGTGGGAAGGATAGGAAGGGAGATTTAAGGAACAAAAACCCTTGTTGAAGAAAAGCACGAAAAAAGTTTGAAAAGGTTTTGACAATCAATCACAATTTTATTGTGACAAACAGTTAAGGCTGACATTGATAGCACCCTTGCACTGTTTATGGTGTGATTCAGAACAATTACATCCACTCGCACGAAAAGAGCTCGCACAATTTGAGATTGACTTATAATGGCATAATGGCATGCCCCATAACTGGTTAGTGACAATGTGACTATCAAGAGAATACTGGAAACAAATCAAATGAACCAAAAACATGGTGCTGCAAACATTTTGGGAGAATAAACTGGTTCACTCTCTTTTTTGTTCATTAATTTCTCAAAGCAAAGCTTATAAAAAAATTAATGAAAGGCTTGTAAGAAGTTACTAATAGAGAACTGTCTACACTGATGTACATCAAGTAGTTGGGCAGGATTTTTTAAGACAAAGCCTTGCACTAACTGGGACCAAACCCATTCAAGCTGTGTTAGCTGAGAATTTTTGTTGACATGTGATTTATTGGAGAGAAAGACCAATGGTTAACACTTGGTACCATTTGTGAAAGTAACGGATGTTGCCAATCCCTGGCGGAAATGACTTGACTGATTGTTAGTGGGCAAAATAGCACAAGGAGGCAAGTAGGTGCAACCAGTAGAAAGATGAGTGAGTGGGCCAGGATTTCTTTCAATGTCCTGACAAATAGCAAGGTCAAAGGACAGCAATAAGTAGCAAATGTAACCATGTTTCTGCCAGGAAGAAATTGGTCATTGATGAAGCCCAAATGAAGCTAGTTTTTGAAAATGGAAAGGTCAATCCAATCCAGTTGCTTAAAATGAAACAGGAACTGTGTTCAAAATACAATCCTTGTGTTACCAAAGTAATAGAAAAAGTAACTTAAATATGAGTAAAATTAAAATTCTTTAAGGAGCATGAAACATGGTGGCCATATTCGGGGCGCATATATTAACAATTTTTTTCAAGGGAATCAGCCAAATTTTTCTGGAAGGTGCAAAGTTTGTCATCATAGCTCAACTGAAAGGTTGGCCATGCATGTTGACTAGTTTTGGCTCACAAATCCTCTTAAGTAACCAAAACTGGGCATCTCTGTGTATGATCAAGACGAATGGAGAGATCTAAGTTTTTGCCAGCTGCGGAAGTATGAAGAAAGCAGCAATAAGGATGATGAAGGAGCCAGCAATGAAAGCATAAATTATTTGCAGGGAGAAATTGGAAGTTCAACAAACTTTCTTCTAGGTGCAAGGTCCTGCTTTGGAAGAGCCATTTGATTCAACAACCGCCTTCTTTCATGAGCTGGTTTGTTTTGCTTGAAAGTATACCCACTGCTACGCACGCAGGGTCAAAGAGGCAATTAACCAAAAAAGTATCAAAAGGGACCATAACATGGAATTTCCAGAAGCATGGATTCCCATTATCAAGAAACATAACAAGAGGAGAGCTATATAAGAGCCAACTGCAGCAGAATGTTTTGCCAAAGCAGTGGGGATAGAAATGTGCCAATCATAGCTTTTGTTAAACCAATGAATGACAGCAGACCATCTGGTTCTTTATAAGATGAAGCACAACCAGTTGACATCATCATTGACTACATTGGGAGAAAAACCATGACCGTGGTTGCTAGGGCTAGTAACCTGGATGACTAATTGTATAACCTTTTTTCATGAAATAGAGAATGGATTTGAAACATTAAACCAGCCAAAAATCAAGAGATAAATGGAAGCAAACTGTGAACTTCACTTTTTTGGGAATATATTCTGACTTCAGAGGACACAAGACTGACCTAGCAGAAACACTGTTGTATCACTAGGCAGTGGTAACTTCTTTAGCTCATCTTAGATGTCCTGCATTTATACTCTGTTACATATTACTCTGTATGGCAAACTGTGGCTTCTTGTTATTTTATTCTAAGCCAGCTATATAAAAGTATTACAATTTTTTTGTTAATGGGTTTCACTATGACAGCTACAATATTTCTGATCAAAATTCACTAAAAGTTTGGGTTGCAGCCTTTACACAGGTGTGGCTTATTGGCAGGTAAATACAGTTCCCTTTGCCCTTGGGCAAGACTTCAAGTACAACATACCAACAATTCCTAGCTACCATCATGCTATTCTGCTCTAACTTGAATAATTGATACAGCTGCATGATACTAAAAATCCTGGTGATTACTGGAATGTGGCCTGTATGGTAAACACCATCCATTCAAAGCAAAAAGCTAGTAAAGATGTGGTTAAAGATCCAAATAGAAAGAGATGATTATAACTTAAGACTTGGGAGACATTCCAAAACACTCACTAATGAGCACAAAATGCTATTCAAAATATGCAAATAGAAAAAAATATACTCAACTTCACAATGCAGATATTTTAATATTACAGTCAGGACAATTTTTCTTACATTTTCCTTCTAGTTAACAGTACTTGTAAAAAAAACCAAGCATTTTTATTTTCAACTAGGTAGTAAAGTAATTGATTTATTTCACTTTTTTTATTGTGCAGATCAGGGATGACACTGAGAAGCTCAGGATGAACATTTCATCAAAATTATAGATCCACATCGACAGTGGACAGTAACCAGACTTTGAACATCAATTTACAATCACTTGCTAAATCAAGAGGAACGCAAAGATTGTATTATTGAAGAGGTTTGGTCTTTTTAATGATTATGTTTGTAAATTTTTATTTCTAACACATGGCTTTTGTGATGATGGCTGGCCAAAGGCCTTCACAAGTCACAACCACAAGTTATAGTCCCTACTGGCAGTTTCATGCCACTACAGCCTGTGGTTTCTCAAGTTAAATGTAAATAAAACAAACATCAAGCAAAATCTAGTGGTGGGATCTGAATTGGGTTTCAACCTATAATGCTTTGTTTTCAGCAAACCTACTAGTTATTGGTGGTAAAATTGTTGACACATTGACCTTTTAACCCCCTTTTCCTTCAATTTTATTTTGCCCTTATTAGATAACGTATTCACCCCCAACTCCCCAAAACAATGTTGTATAGTGTTTCCATGAACCTTTAGCTAGATACAGGCAACACTGGATGAGGGAAGAGGGTATCTTGTTGAAGATGTGGTCCAAATTTGACCAGGGAAACCTAAAAAGAAAACACAGCTTGTCATAGGAGCATCCTCGCATTTTATTTCAGATTACATGCTCTATCATTGTCAACAACAAGTTCTACTAACACGTGTTGGAAACACTATGCCCTTCTTAAAAACAATATGCACTAAAAACATTTACAAGATTAGGGTAAATTCTACCTGAATGGACCAATCAGAGTGCTTTGGTTTCCTAGGTTTCCTGTTGGGTAGAGTGTACCCAACTGGAGTAAACTTTACCACTATCAGCTCGCAAAACAGAGAACTTATGTGGGCTGCAACAGCACAGAATAATTACATTCTTTCAATTGCAGCTTCCTTGAATCAAAATTTGCAATTTAGAGGTGAAATAAGGTGCAAAACCAATCAGCTTACAAATAGGATGGTGCACTTTTGGATTTGTTGAGATTCGAAAAGTGATATGGCTTTGTTAGCACAGTCATGTTTGTTTTAGCATTGTAACAAACATTGTTGACATGAAGGTGTTTTATTGAAAGGTTTTAGGTGACAAGTTTGCACACAGCAAATCAGGCATGTAATCTAATCCTGAAGCAATCCTAACATACGTTAGTGATCTTGTTGGCAGCATAACTTTCAAGTTCATCAGTAATTGTTCATCAAGCCACCGTGACAACATGCTCCATTACTTTCCAAAATTTATTTTTCTTTACAAAATGATAACAGTGGACATTTCAAATTGTAATGTAAGATGTGCAGTGTTTTGCTTGCCAAAAACATGGTACGTGTAATCTGTAAACATCCTATTGCCACGTCAGCCACGCACCAAAGAAAACATCTGTGTTTAAGTTCTTCCTTCTTTCCTGAGAAACAGTTTGGTATTTGGTAGAGAAGTACTGCGGTAGTTGTGTTTGAGGTCCTTATCGCATTCAGCAAGGATTTCTACTCTGCAGTACTTGATAAATTACATGTTGTATTTCTGAGTTCCAAATGGCAAGATATTGTACAAAAATGGTTGTTTCTTTCATTGAATCCTCATTTTCTAGCTTTTGGAAGAACTCCAATGCTACACTGAGCCATGTCCTCCCTCCAAGTAAAGTATGTTGTTATTCACCCTGGGTTAAGTTTGCCTTGAGTAAAGTAAATTCAGAGTAAAGTTTACCAGGAATAAAATTTATCCAAAGAATTTTACTGGGAGTAAAGTTTAGCCAGAGTAAATGATGTATTCAAGTGGTCTAGTTGAGAATTGCTTTCTGAAAATCTTGATTTCCAGATTTTCCAAGCAGTGTTCCTTGCAAATTCAGAGCATACCTATCAGACTTGTTTGAAGTAATCTATGCTCATGTACCAGTAGCATTAGCAGTGTAACTTACAAGTTCGTGGTCATTCATTGAGCTGCCATGACAATGACTTCCATTACTTCCTTTTCCAGAATTAATTTTCTTTACAATTTAAGAAAACAGTTAACATTTGATTTGTAATGTCAGATGTTTGGCATTTTGCTTGCCTTAAATGTGGCATGTGTAATTTTTAATAATCTTGGTGCCATGTAAGTTATACACCAAAGAAAGCATGTGTGTTTAAATTATTCCTTCTCTCCTGAGAAACAATTAGGTATTTTGTAGAGAGGTAGTTGTGTTTCAGGTCCGTATAAAATTCAGGAAGGATTTCTACTCTGCAATACATGGTAAGTTACAAAATTTTCCCATGAATTGTGTATTGTTTATTATTCCATACACTTGAGACTATCTACTTATTTAAACAGAAATTGGTAGGGAACTAATGGCATTTCTGTTTTTAATGGCTCCACCATTTGATAATTGTTTCATTATGTTTGTCAGGGGCATACATGCTACATGATAATCATCTTTTTACATTCAACTCCCATAACCATGCCATTCTTGTGACCTTAAAGTGCTATACAAAGTAATTTTGGAAGGAAAATAATATATTTCAAGAGAAGACCTACTTGAGGGTTTCAATGGGTTTAACCCTTAGCTGTTAAATGTCCAAAAAATTTTACCATTGGGCATGAAAATTAACAAATTTTAACCTTCAGTTGTACCAAAAGTTAACTGTTTAAATTTGTTGTTTTCTAGAATTTCATTTAGTGTCATTTTGGGTTAGCTGTTAGCAGGATAATGGCCAAAATTTTAACCATTAACTGTTAAAGTCATCACCCCTTCAAGACCCTCATACAAAATGTGACCTGGGTGCAAGGGAACATAGGGTGTCTTGATATCTCAGAATCAAACACTAATCATAATGGTAGTTGTCAGTGTTGTCCTGCAAGGAAATGAAGATAGAAATGAACTCCACTGTACTGAAAGCATCTAACCCTATATTGTTAAACTGAACACAAAGGTGTAATTTTCCTACTTTGGTTAATGAGAGGTTACAACCGTTGGGTAAACAGTTGGCAATCTAAAAAAATTTAACTGTGTGTTAAATTCACAGTAGTTCTCAACTAAGAAGAAGTGTGACTCAAATTCGAAATTTAGCCTCAAATTTCAGATTGAAAAGCAACTGAATGAAAACGCTATGGCTAACTGTGTCTTATATCCCTTTGTTTCCAGGTCTCATTTTGAAGGTCTTTGTTCGAAGAGGGAAAGTTCCTGAAAGACGGCAATAGACCAAACTTGATTTCTTGTATATTTGACAGAAAGTATGAGACTTGCTGGTAAGTATTCTTGAGCAGTTTAGAACATAAAGTTTTTCTTAAGTTAATCTAATTCTCCTGCTTCTTACAAATTGTAGCAAGAGGTAAATCTGGCAAGGCTAAGTTGTCCATGTTTGTTTTCAGGGTAAGACTCGGTCCCAAACGGCTGAGCATTCTTGATGCCATTAATGCATCGACTCGGATCATAATATATTGAAAATATACTATGTTTTGTGAGGTAAAGTTAAAATTATGTTATCATAAACAAATTGTAGCCAAAGCATGCAGACAGATGATTGATTTTATGGGTACACCCTGTAAAGTTGTTCGGATGTAGAACAAGAAGGCAGAAACAGTTTACGACTGTGTTGTTTATTCAATGCACATACACAGGTGGAAAAGGACAAACAGAAAGCATGGTCTGCTGGTTACCATGGCCTTAGTGACATAACATAGACTGGAAATGAATTAACAATTACATCCATATCGTTACATCCACCATCCTTTGACTGGTTAATTACACTAACTACAATTCTTTTGAACATAATGTCTAGCTATCCCCCTTAAATATTGAATCTGTTCTTTATCAGGTAGTAAACTTCTTCCTCTGGTATTTAACCAAAAAAGAATCATTGCTCTGGCACGGAAGGGATAGAAGGGTGGTTTTGATCAAAGAAAAGCTGTGGCCCTTCTTCCCTGAAGATCCAGAGGATAATGTAAAAGACTTTTAATGTGAGTATGCTTGTGATGTTTAATAGTTAAAGGAGGGTTGGTTTGAAACTATATTTATGTTTTAGTTCAATGTCCTCAAGTCTTTTTGTTCACTTTTCTAGGCACCACATAAGCAAAGAGCTTGTGACAAAACGAGTCTTTGTCAGTAGTGCCACCAAACCATCCATGATTTTAAGCGTATCTCTACTATATAGATTTTGCAGCAATTAAAAGCTGACTTTACCTAGGGAAAAGTTTACTCTGAGTATCCTTTAGGATTTGAAAAAAGGAAAAAAACTTATTCCTTTGATAACATCACACCATTTGCGAGGCAATGCAAATAACATGTAATTTACCATGTATCGCAGTGAAGAAATCCAAGCTGAATGTGATAAGGACCTGAAACAAAACTACCGCTCTAGTACCAAATACCTAACTGTTTCTCAGGAAAGAAGGAATAACTTCTTTGGTGTGTAACTTACGTGGCACCAACTGAAGGTTATTAAAGATTACAAGTGCCATGTTTATGGCAAGTGAAATGCTGCACATCTTACTTTACAATTCAAAATGTTAACCATTTTCTTAAATTGTAAAGAAAACAAATTTTGAAAAAGGAAAGTAATGGAGGATATTGTCATGGTTGCTTGATGAACAATCGCAAACTTGTAAGTTATGCTGCTAATGCCACTGGATAAGACACTTCAATTAGATTGCATGCCTGATTTACTGGTGTGTAAACTTGTTCCATAAAAATTGCTAATAAAACAAAAGAAAAGCCTCCTTTTAGTTCAATTAAACAGGCCCTTTTGAGAAGTGATGGTACGTAAGTGTAGATTACTTCAAATTAGTCCGATAAGTACACTCCCAAATTTGCAAGAAACAATGGTTGGCAAAACTGGATTTGCAGAAAGCAATTTTCAAATGGACAGTTTGAATACATCGAAAGATTTTGCAATTACAACAGAACTAACAAAAAATTTTCACAAAACGATATCTTCCCATTTGGATCTCAGAAATTCAAGTAACATGTAATTTATCATGTACTGCAGTGTAGAAATCCTTGCTGAATGTGATAAGGACCTCAAACAGAACTACTCCTCTACCAAATGTCAAATTGTTTCTCAGGAAGAAAGAAATAATTTAAACAGATGTTTTCTTTGGTGTGAGACTGATGTGGCACCAAGATGTGTAAAGATAACGTGTTACCTAAAACCTTTCAATAAAACACCTCTGTGTCATAAATTTTTGATACAACGCTAAAACAAACATGACTTTGTCAACAAAGCCGTTTCACTTTTCAAATCTCAACAAATTCAAAAGCACACCATCCTATTCATAACCTGATCGGTTTTGTACCTTATTTCACTTCTAAATGACGAAATTTGATTCTAGGGAGCTACAATAAAAGAATGTAATTGCAGCCCACAAAAGTGCTCTGTTTTGCGAACTGCTAGTGGCAAAGTTTACTCTAGTTGGGTAAACTTTACCTGGCGGGATACCCAAGGAAACAAAGTGCTCTAATTGTCCATTTGGGTAAAATTTACCCTTATCTTTAGGCATGTGTTAACTGTCCAGGGAGGAAGTGATGAAACAACATAAGCTGAAACTGTATTGTTTGCACACCAAACAAAATGGCAGAAGTAGCTGTTAAATCAATACGGAAATGAGATTACCCTTCTTGACGTCAATTAAAAGACCATGAGATGCAACTTGCTGCTATTCTTTCTAGTGGCTTAAACTAATGTGAATTGTGTAGGTGGGCTCTTTAACCATTCAAAGTGAAACAACAGCTGCAAGACAAGCTTCCATGTTAGCAATCTTCCATGATTAAATTGCTACTTGGAATTCCAGAAATTTTTTGATGGACTTGCTAAGAGGAAACAAATGTAATCAAGCAAACATTTACAGGTAAGGAATTCATAATAAAGATTGAAAATGCACCTGTGAAAACAAAAGCAGTCATTTGGAGGTTGGTTAGTCAATGCACCTGTGGGGTGCTGTAGATTTGCATTATAGATGCATTATTTATTAACTTCTTATAAATACACTAAAAAGCTAACACAAGTTCAAATGAATGTCACCCTTGTATGCTTTAACAAATCCAGTGTACTATAAATGAACCCCACACATCTGTGACTTTCTCTATCAGCACCTCTGGTGGGAGAGGTGGCTTAGGAAGACTTAAAAGAGAGGTTTTAACTTTGCTTTGTGCAATTGTTAAATTGACATCAAAGGATTAATTTTAGGAAAATGGGGTTTCCCTACAGGACAATAGCCTCTGGATGGCAAATCCAAAGCTCAGGAACTAGTTTTGTTAAAGATAGTTGGTAGAAGCAATGGTTATGATTAATTCACTCTGTTTACATGGCTTAGCACTGCTAATACTGGTTTATTGAAGAACTTAACAATGAAATGCATCAACTAAGAATAGGGAGAGGAGAAAAGTCAAATCCTAATTCCTCAGTTTTGACCATTGTCTCCATCCTATAAGATCATCACAATGTCTTAAACAGGAAACTCAACTATTTCATTTCTAATTTTTTTATAAAAGGTTAAAGGAAGTGCTTCAATTAATTAGCATAACATGGTGATCAGATGTTTAGCAATGAATGTAGGTATTCAGAAAAGACAGGTTTATGGTCAATGTCATTGCCAACAATGGCATTGAGCTGCAGAATGAATCTTTAATATGCCAATACCTCAAAGATCACAATAACGACAGTCTAAGTGGAAGGATTAACAGTACTGAACCACGAGATCTTGCGTAACAAATACCAAAGGTAGGTGCCAGCATAGCCAACAATGATGACAATTATATGAAATGTATGTTATAACATGAAGAAAAAGGTGGCTGATGGAAAGGAGTCATAGCATTTGTGAATTTGTGCCTCTGATGTAAAAGATCTCTGCTCCTCTTGATTCTTGGATTCTTTGTGACAGCTTGTGATTTAAAGGGACATCATCAATCAGAGTGTATTTATTCAGTTAAGAAATAACGTCATCCACACTGATTTTTTTTTTGTTTCTGTCATGTGTAGTGAGTTACTTTAACAGTTGCAGTTATTTAAAGAATCGTGAAGAGGGAACAAGTTAGAGTTGAGGTACATTTAAAGTGCTCTGAATATTTCCTGTCATATGCATTGAAAATATACAGACACTGAACTAACTTACAGTACATTTTTACTTGCCTTGTCACTTTCTGGTCTATGTAGATCCTTTAACCCTTAAGAGTGACCAGCATCTACTTAAAATTCCTCCCTAAAATATTACACCTGAATCACATCAAAGTCACAAGAATAAAGGAAATGATCCCTAATTAAGGAAGTTGTTGTTTAAATCATCCCTGGCAACAATGATGCAGAATGTCCCACATATTGCTTTCTCTCTTTTCCTTTAATAACCATAGGAGAACATGCAGATGCATACTGCAACGTTTGGGTGAGCACTGTATTAAATGATGGAAAAGAACAAAATTCAAATTGTGTGGATGAAGGAAGAGAAGTTTTCATAATAGATCCAGCCCTGCAGGTTACTAAGCCTGAGATCAAGGAAAGTATCAAGGATATCCTCCATGGGTTGCTCAACAACACGAGTCTTAAAAAACCAGTCAGAATGAACATCAGACACAGGCACTTGTGGAAAGATGTTAAACAGGCTCCACAAAATTAGCTATGGGGTGGCTATGACCATGTTAAAATTGTATTCATTAGAGACCTGACAATAGACAATGAGAAGCAAAGAGAGAGTGCTTCACAGGTATGCCCTTTTGTATCCTTAATTAATTAATTATGAGACGTAGAAACTTTGTTGCTAAGTTTCAGGTGACTGAGATTTAAGGAGATTTTGTAAAAAATGATCTCCTTTGAATGAAAGATCTTCTCAATACAGAACCTTACTGGTACTGGATGTGTTTGCAATGCTTAATTTGCAGTATTTAAGGATAATGCCTGTACAAAACACATGTAGGATGTGGCTGAAGTTTAAGGAGAATTTGTGAAAAAGATCTTGAAATATCAGTACTTATCAGTACTGGTTGTGTATGCAATGGTCTTGTGGTATTTAAGGATAATTCCTAGACAAAATGCATGTAAGCTAATTTATGGATGTACAGTATTTCACAAATGTGTCTGTGGGTTTTTCCCTAAATCAGATTTGGCATATTAATCCAGGGGTAGGGAGGTGAAGAGGTTAAATGTTTCATTAGCAGAACACTTCAATCTGTTTGATTTTTATCTTCTTTATGGTATAAATTGACTTAACCTCCTTATACCCGTAAATATTTTCACACCATAACTTGATGAGCACCTACATGGACAACATGAGAACAATATCCCAGTATGTTTTGTGTTTCCTTTACAGAAATTCTGGATTATTTTGAAAGAGCTCTTTCCTCCATGGGTAAACCAACTGATTCTATGGTGGTATTAAATCAAAGGGATTGCTGCTTGGCTGCTGAGCTAATGGTTGTGTCAATTCTACAAAGTGGACCTTCACCATCATTTCTTCACTCAGCTGTTTTCCAATATTTAAGTCATGGAAAGTTATCATCAGTTATTCATGAAAGCACTCTAAAAGGAGCAGGATTGAAGGTAAATAAATAGACAAGTGATTTTGCTATTGTTTTTAAAGGGGGTACCAATATTTATCAGCCATGATGCATTTGATGAAAATGTCGTTATGCGTGGCTAATTATAACAGAGTAGGGTTATTTGAGTAATAAGACAAATTTTGTTTCTGGCCTGTTATTACTTTTGAAGAAGGTTCCTGATAGAGGGTTTCTGATGTTTTCATGTGGTCAGGCAGCCATGAATTTCAGTTAAATCCTGTGAAATTCACCAAAACATGCAAAATACCACAAATTACACAAGAAATCTTGCCAAATATTTCCTGATAGAGGGTTTCTGATGTTTTCATGTGATCAGGCAGCCATGAATTTCAGGTAAATCCTGTGAAATTCACCAAAACATGCAAAATACCACAAATTACACAAGAAATATTGCCAAATACACAGTACATGTCACCCTAACAAATTTGAAACTTACAATATATTTGGTAATTTAGTATTAACTGAGTTGAAAACATAAATTGGCCACTGTAAGCAGTGGAAAGGCTGATGTTGTGAGCATTAGCCCATTGTCAGAGTGATTGTTCTGATCAGTTCTGAATTGTTTCCAATCTCTCTGACAAGGGATAATGCTTGAAGCGTCAGCCTTTTTACTCTTTACGTTGGCCAATTTCTGTGTTCAATTTAGTTGTCAACACTAAATTACCTGCTATACTCTCCCACTGATGCAACATCAAAGTTTCTGTAGAAACTTACCCCCTTTATGATACATTTGAACTTACCTTGGCCGTTGAAGCTGTTTCCTCACCATAAAATTGCAAATTTATCTCAAAAAACGTCCCAAATCTACTAGGTGTTCTTGGATTAATGTTGTTAAAAGGTGGGCAGTGGTCACAATGTTAAAAGCTTTGCCATTGGTGCATTTCAAATGAAATGCAAATGAAGATATCTGTTGTTTCACAAATCAGTTCTAAATGGAAAATTGATTTTCCTTGAAATTCACCACAACACATTTCATACCACATGAACTGCAATCACATTATTTTGTGGGCCATGTTAGGGGATGGCTAAATTCATGGGCAATGAGTACTCAGTGAAATCCTTTCAAAGGCATCCTAAAGCCCAGGAGTTTCATGAGATGATAAATCATAGGTCTTGAAAATTGGTCAGTGGTTAATTTAACACTGATTTCATAATATCATTTTCATGACACATGGAAATGACTTATTACAAAATTACTTATTACTTGGGTGTGAAGCATCTTATATTTATCACATTTGAATATTCATCAACTTCTCATCTTGTGTGTCCCTTGTTTGACTTAATAAGGAACAAGAGAGGTTAGAATAATGGCCTATCCTTTAACAAAAACTAGAGCTTTGAAACTGTTTTAATTGTAAGAAGTGTCTGGCTGCAGATAGTCCAAATCAAAATGAGTTAAGATTTCAAAAATTAAAGTTAAATTTATCTAGAATATTTTAGTTAGATAGATTGATAGTTTTATTAAAATTACCCTTGCAGCCTGAGGGCTGAAATACGATAATTTTTACAAATGTAAACGTAAATTATTTGTAACTATAAATTATATAATGGTAAATTAAGAAAGTTAATTTGTAAGAATTTAACAATTGTAAAGTTTATTATTATGTAAACACTAAATTAAGATACAACTAAAAATGATTCAAAATCAGATCAATTAATATATACGAGTTGTACAAGGATGTGCTATTGGCAATGGCCCACAATAAAACTGTCTCTAAAACAATTGATGTTAAAATGCAGGACTTGGAACTTGCAATATTTTCGTGTTCGCAACGTGCCAAGGTAAGATGGCATAGTGAATAAAGCTTGTGATTGTTATTACTTATCTCCTAAAATATTGAGTTACCAATCGTCTCTCTCTCTTGTCATACAAGGCAGGTATATGAAAAACTTCTATAGCCTGTCTATAAGATAAATCATTAGTGCTTATTATGTGTAGTGCTCACTTCTGCAGGCGTTCTAACTGATCAGAGAGATATTGCAGTAGTGCGGTATGAAAGACTGCACATGCTCTGCCACTGGCTGTATGCAAGCGGTGTAGAAACTTAGAAGGTCATCAGCTGGCACTTTTGTATGCTTTAATTGCCTAAGAAAGCAGAGATGTGCTGCGACTTTCTTACATATCATTTCTATGTGCACATTCCATTTCAAATCATTCGATATCATAACATAGTAATTTAGCGCATGGAACAACCTCAATGTTCATATTGTTGATAATAACAGGCTCTCACATTAGAAATGAAATAATAAACATTTATATAGCTTTTAAAACTATGCACATATTCAAAAGTGCCTTCCATTACGTCAAGTATTATAAACTAGCACTGAATGCTTTCCCAAAAAGTAATGCTCAGATATTTCTTAAAAAATAGCTAAGCTGCTACAGGACCTGATTGGTAATGGCATTTAACAAAAAAGGAAAAAAAAATACATACATAGAGAAAATTGAAATTATATAAAACACTGTTTTGTAGTACTTTTATGTCAGGTTTCTTTTTTAAGTTACTTTTTTTTAGAACAATAATGCCTCTGGTAATTGATGTCAGGGAAGTTGGATGAACAATCTGCAGTATGTAGACACAGCAGTTACATAGACATGTAAATCAATATGAATATTGGGGCTTCTCATTCCAGAACATTCTCAGTCAACCCATGCTACAGACAAAAAGAGTCAAACACTGACCTGATCAGCCATATTTCTGGTAAACAGATGTACTCTTACCTGTACCACTGTAATGTTCATGTGTTAGGAACTGCATGGCATTGTCCTCAGTTGCAACTGTTAAAGGTGGTGAAACATTAGAAAGAAGCATGACAGTTCTTTTTTCTGTCAAATTCTCTGCCTACCATAGTGCAAACTTCTTCTTTCCTGATTCACAGCTGGCAAATAAACAATACTGGCTCTTCATTTTTGTTGTTAGCTGAACACATACAGGCATTCATGGGAGAGTTCTCCTATGCTTTCGTGCTGTGTTATGGAAACATTGCAGCTACAGTTTGAAGGCCTGCATGGAAAGCAGTTAAACCTCTTCATAGTGTGTTCCAACTGACCTCCTTGAAGGCTCTATTATGAAATGGATTTTTAAATATATATAGTATAATTAATAATGACAAAAAAGAAGTCCATTGAAGAACATTGCAGCTACATTTTGAAGGCCTGCATAGAGAGCAGTTAATCCTCTTCAGTGTGTTCCAACCGACCTCCTTGAGGTCTCAATTATGAAATGGATTTTTAAATGTATATAGTATAATAAATAATGACAAAAAAAAAAGTCCCAAAGTTCAACATTTGATCAAACTGATCAAGCTGATTTGATATTGTCAAACTCTATGTTGATGACACCTAGCCCAATCTGAGGTAGGCATGGTGAGCTTGCAGCAAAGACTAAGAAGGACTTCAGTTTTTTTTGGGATGTATCCCTGAGAGAACTTGAGCAAATTTTCTTTGTCAATGATTTCTTCTGCTCTCAAATTTGGTGGGAACTGTCGGAAAACCCTTTATGTCATCTATGGTCATCTCACTGTCTGCTTTCAATAAACAGTTCTTTGCTGTCAGGGTACATCTCTAAGACCAATTAAGAGATACCAGCTATTGCATCATGGACAGTAAGGTTCCTTATCACTCTCATCATGCTATCATTCTGGAAAAAAAACTGATCATAAATAAAGAAACAAGTAATTAAGTATGTAACTGTATTATTTCTAATAAGTTGATCTTGATGGTTTGGTTTCTTGATTTGTTCGTTTAGCATTTGAGAAAAGTAATTAAAACTCAAGGAAACAATCCTCACAATCCTTGCTGACAATTTCATGGGAAGCCCATAATCTGCAAGGACACTAACTACTCCATTATAGAGGTCTGAATCAAAATTGGTGACACCTTCAGAAATCTGACGAATGAATGAGCATTAAAATCATTAGAACTTATTTGAAACCCTAAACAGCAACATCAAGACAATGGTTATTCACTTCCTGTAAGGTTACAGAGAATTGTTACAACAATATTTTAAATCTAGTTTTATTGATATCTTCACTAAACAACAGCATTTACTTATTCTATTCTATTACTACTATTTTTATATATTTTGTCTGGCAATATAAAAGCTGTTTAACTGTTAAAATTTGCTGAAAAGTTGGCTAAACCAAGTTAATAAGCCAGTGGCCTAAAAGTTATATTGCCCAGAAGATGGCAAGGTTTAGGAACAAAAATAAGGTAGCACTCAGGGAAAGTGCTTGCAGAAACTTTTCAATGATGACAAAAACTAAACCATTAGAGTGTTGTCAGTTCATTTAGTATTAGCATGCATACATACATACATACATACATACATCCTCTATGATTACTGGCAGTTCTGTAATGCATCTGATCCTGTCCAAATTTTTTTTCTCAAAGTGAGGCAGTTCACCATACTGACAACTCTGTCAAAAAAGGTGCAAGCATGGGTCAGGGCATGATGTATTTCTTTTTTAACAGGCTGAACTTGTGGTGGTGGGTCATATGGCCTTCCTTATTCTACAAAACTTGCTATACTGTATAGCAATATATTTTTGGTACTTTCCTTAATTGTCCTGTAGTCTGATTTGTTAAATTAGTAACTGTGGTTGTTTGTACATGTTTTAAAATCAGCAACACAAGCCTCTCTTGATAACTGTCTAAACCTAAACTCGTAAAGTATTATTTTAAACTGTCAAAGTTTTCTTTTCAATAATTGAATTAGTGTAACTGTTGTTGAATAATTTTTTTGGTTTTTTCTTTAGAAATATGTACAGTATATATAATAAATTAATTTAGTAACTGACAAGATGAAACTTAAGTGAAAGTAACAAACAGTTAATACTTTAAATGGCTTCTTCTTCTCATCTCTTCCCTTAGTAATTGTGAAATTTTGATGGTCACAATGGTGATCATAGAGTAACAATATGGCAGCTGTATTGTTTTAATGCTCTGATGGCTTTTTGAATCTTTAAAAAGGTGTTGGTAAGGAATGGTGAACAAAAAAAAGTTAAATTCAATTTTGGTGGTTGCTTTTTATAATTTTGTAATAGCAGAAACAAGCTGTCTTGTACACTTGCTGCAAAAATATACCCTCCGGTGTTGTTTCTTGCCCAAAACTGGTCATCCAACAAAGCCCACCCATTGCTAATTTTTGATGCCACTAAAGTAACCAGTTATCAGTGTTACACTATCAGAAACCAGAGAGCAAGGAATCTGTTTTGATGTTCTCTGTTTTGTTGCCTGGAAATATACATCTGTGACCTCAGCAGATAGGAGACCAAAGCAATTTGCACTCTATACCTTCCCCAACATGTTGTCATCGAGAGAGCTGCTAGGTCCAAAGAGTATTTCCTCAGTGGAACCCTGTACTGAGTACTGGAAATTCTTCATCTCCTGAAGAGATTTTCCAATGATGGGAAATTTGGATTTCACACTTTCTCTTTAGAAAGCAAGTATGCTGTGCTAATGCTTAAACACGATGTCATCTCTCTCTTTAGTTTCTTTTCTCGCACTTATTTTTTAAAATGAAATGTAGACCTTTCCCTGTATTTCAGACTTGATAGGATCTTTGTGTGACTGGATCATCTCCTACACTGTGCAAAGGGTGTTGCGTTAAAATTTTGTTTTGCTTGCGACATAAACATGGTGGTCTAACAAAAATAAGTCCGCTGACATGTGGGGATTAACAACTTCACTGACATGTACTTGGGCACTAAACTTCACAGGAAGCCCAGTAATTAAAGATTAAATCATCACACTGTCACTACAGTACTGACATAAGCTGTTCTCTTTCAGCTCGACATGCTTTACCTCTCACCCCTCTATTTTCACTTTTATTTCTTGGTGATACTTCTGGAATAGTTGTTCTGTGCACTAAAAGACTATGTTTGCCCATTTTCGGAAGTGTTTGTGTGACCATAAAGGGGTGAAAAAAGCATTTGACCTGAGGTATTTTTGACCTCAAAGAACTGCTCATCTGTAATCTCAGGCTGATTAAACAAAGAAACATTGTCTGTAAAGCAACCTTACTGCATAAACTACCAGAATAAAACTGTTCAAAACTGATCAGGGCCATAGTTCACACCTTTGGTTTGCTTATTTTGATCATGTTTTTCTTCTAAGCCCTCTCATCGCTTTTATCTCAGAGAACTTGCCTTGATGTTGCACAACATCTACACTAAACAGATCTTGAAGTCTGCAACCCTCTTCAGCATATCTGTGAGGAGGAATGTCTAGGGCTTGGAAAAGCTTAACTACAGCAACTGCATCAATATTAAACCAAGAAACTGCGTCATACAGTCTTAATTTTAATGTATCACTTCCAAAGTTAATTTCTTTTCTCTAATGTTAATACTAGTATATATACATTTACATACAAATTACGTCACATTGTTCACGTTACGATTTGAATATTAAATGCGAAAAAACGTGACATAGCACGCGCTAGATGGGGAAAGAAGGAGAAAAGAAAAATAATGATAATAAGAAAAATTATCATGATAACAGAATCAAAAGGAAAGAGACAGCTCTAGATGCTTCAATTGCTGATTAAGGATGGGTTTGTCCCACTTAATATGCAATGCCTCTTTGATCTTAATTTCGTATTTCGAAGCGGCAGAATCTAAAATGGTGAAACATTCTGTACCACAAGAGTCGAGACAAGCCTTTGATGATTGTAGGTGCTTGTAAATGTGTGAAGTTTTTTCAGACAAGAGGTGCTCACGAACCCATGTACAGATGTGGCGAGTGGTCTCACCAATATAACTGGCATTACAGCCAGCACACGAAAATTTATAAACGACACGCGAACGTAGACCTGGTGGTACTGAATCTTTCACACTGAACAAGTTTCTGAGCTTAAACGTATTGAAGACTAACTTAATATCTAAATCAGGTCCACAATAACGTTTCAGTAGTTGCCTTAACTTGGTTTGAGCGATGTCAGAAAACCGCCCAACATAAGGAAGTTTAAAATAATGCGAAGAAGGTTTTCCGGAGTTTAATGTGGTGTTATGCGTGGGAGAAGGATTATAGCTCTTGGCCAGATGCCTGGAGATAATCCTGTCTATGACGCTGGAAGGGAAACAATTTTTCCGTAGCAAGAAAATAAGTTTTTGTACATCCTTGTGGAAACCAACCCAGGAATTATTGATCTTATATACTCTGTCAACCAAAGTTCTTATTAAACCTAATTTGTACATCATAGGAGTGAAGCTAAAATAATTCGTCAGAAGGCCAGTAAACGTCTTCTTGCGGTAGACGCTAGTAATTATGGATGGATTACTGTTGTCAATCAATATGTCTAAGAACGATAATTTCTCATTAATTTCCTTTTCCATTGTGAAGCGAATACTAGGGTGTCTGGTGTCTGGCCTGTCTCGACTCTTGTGGTACAGAATGTTTCACCATTTTAGATTCTGCCGCTTCGAAATACAAAATTAAGATCAAAGAGGCATTGCATATTAAGTGGGACAAACCCATCCTTAATCAGCAATTGAAGCATCTAGAGCTGTCTCTTTCCTTTTGATTCTGTTATCATGATAATTTTTCTTATTATTATCATTATTTTTCTTTTCTCCTTCTTTCCCCATCTAGCGCGTGCTATGTCACGTTTTTTCGCATTTAACATTTACATACATTTTCAAATGCGCCATGCAACCCGAAAAATATCTAAAAACAAATAAATACAAAACTATGTAATGAGCTAAAAGTTCTAAAAAGTTTATTGAAAGTTATGAAATGTAAAATACTTATTTAAATATGTGATTCTAAAAAGATGAGTCTCAAGTTTTTTCTCAAAAGTATCAAAACTCTGCTCTTCTCTTATGTCTATTGGTAAGGAGTTTCAGAGATAAGTGGCAGCAGCAGAAAATGCACAGTCAACAAGAATTAGCAAGGTTCTTATAGCTAATGGTGTTTGTAGCATTGTGTTATTAGATTGTACTTGGAGTTCTGTTTAGGAGAGACTAAATTCTTAATATACTCTGATGCTGTTCCATGAATAGCCCTATAGGTTATAAAGATTATCTTAAAGTCAATTCTATTGAATTAAAGGCAAGAACCCAATGGTAAACCAAAGCTGATGTCAAACTTGACAGATGCTGCACTGTCTATTACAATATGTGGGAACTCCAGTGCAGTTCCACAAAATCCAAACTTATCCTCAAAATGCTGAAGCAATAGTGTTACACCAATAAGCTGATTGCAGCTCAGGGAAAAGCCTGCATGTCA
The DNA here is from genome assembly GCF_964200805.1 of Pocillopora damicornis. Taxonomy (NCBI): domain Eukaryota; kingdom Metazoa; phylum Cnidaria; class Anthozoa; order Scleractinia; family Pocilloporidae; genus Pocillopora; species Pocillopora damicornis. The sequence goes on from NC_142683.1 coordinate 7,723,863, forward strand.
TAACATGAGAAACTGCTTGTGGGGCAAATACTCTCTTTGAAGCTTAGCCAAGAACTGGAGGCTACTTACCGGTCAATGATTCTTCTTGTCAAGTTCCAGACCAGATTTTTGCAGATTTCAGCAGATTTCATTTCTGGGTCAGGGTAAGAAAAAAATTTTGAACTCCACTTGTCCAATGGACAAGCGAGGTTCAGGTTTTACTTTTCTAAACCTCAAGTCTTGTTGTCCATGGATGTAGAGTCAAATCCAAGCTCTGATGCTTGATAATGTAAACAAAGCATAAACCTTTTTATTTTAGAACTAAAATAACGTATACTGAATTTTAAGTGTCAAGAGAGTACTCATAATGCATACAAGTAATAGTATACTTATTTAGAGTGTTGTTTGAATTGTGAGTCTTTAAATATGTAAGCCACTACTCTGAAACACTTTCAGAGCTGCTGTCCATCTGAGGTAACTTGGGCAACACAATGCAAAATGACAATGCTTTGATTGACTCCCCTGTTTAGCTGAGTTACAACTTCCATCTTAGAGCCAAGCATAACTGAGGCACCATCAAAATTACATCCTACCAGTTTTTGTTGGAGAGTTGTCTCTGTTATGCCAATCCCAAGAAGACTCTGATCGATTGCATTTAAAATTCCATCTGCTTTAGCAGATTCTAGAGGAACAATATCCACAAAATGACAAGCTGACCAGCCTTTCTTGTTAACATACCGTATCTGACATACACAGTTTCTTGCTCTACTATACCAGAATCAGTAGATCCGTCTGATAATAATGGACATAAATCTACTATCACTCACTGTAGACTGAATTTTACCTTTCTCTACTTAGGCTATGTGGCTAATAAATGTTTTGTATCATTTATCATTCTTGTACTGTTCCCCAAATTGAACACCATTACTCTTCTGTAACTCACACAGACTCAAAAATCTTCTGAAGGCGAGTTCTTCGTGTGCTACAAAAAAAGACATGTTGAACTGAAGTGCAGAAAACCCTTTTTACTCAATTGAAGCACATTTCTTTGAACAACTACCTTAACTGGTTCCACATACTGAGGATTTGAATGATCTTTCTCAAATTGCAGTGAGCAACAATAATGTTCCTCTGACTTCTTATGATGAACAAGAGAATCTATGTGATATCTTCCGCCCGATCCACAGCCAATGTACAAAAAACTTTGTCGATTTGCAAAGGTGGGATACCTTCTTCATCTGGAACAATACATCATATCTTGGTTCGCATCATGTACTACCCATGGGAAGGTGTCCTTCAAAGATTCTGGAAACTTTCGAATTCAAACCGTTGGCCTGTCAGATTGTTTTGTCTTCTCATTCACTTCAGTGCTTTCAGTTTTTGCCGAAGGTTTTGCTTTTCTCTTTAGGTGCTTTCCTGATGCACCAAAATAGCCTTTTATGCTTTGCTGATCAGCCATTGTGCATGTACTAACAGCGACCAAGAGGGTCTATTAATAAATGCATAAAGCAATTCCCCCAAATGAGTTCCAGGCCCTTTTTGGTATGCATTCAATGGTGGCTAAATAGTAAGTGTTCAACTCGTTTCATTTCTAACTTGTAAGTTTCTTTTGTGAAAAGTGATCTGTTTTACACAAGCAAAAACTTAAAAGTATCCTAATTTCCCTGCTGAAACATTTAAGATATCTTGTTTTTTTTAATTATTTTCTGAAGATTCACTTGTCCAAAGGACAAGTAAGATTAGCAAACCACTTGTCCAGTGGCCAAAACCACTTGCAGGTGCAGATCTAGGAAAACTTTTGACTGATCTACTGCAAAACATGTGCAGAAGGCACAAGCTCCTATGGGGGTCCAGGGGCATGCTCCCCTGGGAAATTTTTCAATTTTAACAACCTAAAGTGCCCTTTCCTGGCTTTTTGAGTCAGTCACGCAATATATTTGCCAGTTCCATTCTTCTTGGATGAGGCTTGGCAAATCTGCGAATTATTTTGTCAAAGTCAATGTCCATGTTGTAATGAATGTGCAGCAAGGCAAGTCCTGTCAATCTCGTCGGTGACATCATACAGTGTAAATATGTTTTCAGTTGCCTCAAAGCTGACACATTCCTTTCATGCTCGCATGTGGTGACTGGTAAGGTGGAAAATATTTTGAGGCACTGTGATGTTAGGATAGATTGTATGGTCGATCTTCTTCAAAGTTGCTGATGGATCTTGTCGTTCCCACTCTCTTTGTCATAAAGTCATCTTGGCATCAAGGTCCAAAGGTGAGGGCAACAAATCTTCATGGAACGTGGAAAACCAGCCAAAGGACGTCATCCATGTTTTTTTTGATGCCACTAGCATTGACGGAACAGCAAATAGACACTGCACTGCTGTTTCTTGCTCACTACTGCCAAATTGATTTTCCAGCTCACGTGAGATTTCTCCCATTGTGGTCTTCTATTGTTTCAGCAGGGGTGTTTGCACGGTTGTGCTGTACCTGACAGGTTCTTGGTTTTTGCACTGTGATGCCCAGCTTCTTTGCAATTTGGCATGCTTCTTTCATGTTTCTCTTCTACCTTTTGGCACACAGAAGATAATGTTTTAACTAATTCTCTAATGTCGCTATGTCACTGGATGTGCCTTGTATCTTAACTGTTAGCCCCTTAACGAACATTAAAACTGCCTGGCAGACTGTTAAGGTAACAACGAAGTCAAAATTAGTGATAGTATGGTAATGGCTAACTGCTTTCTTAGTTGAATCCACATCCCAATTTCTTTCTGCAGTTGCTTTGATGGTTTCCAGTGTTGCAACAATGGCTTCATAAAGCTCCAGGAAGACCTCCAAACCTTCTCTACGCTGAATCCAGTGGGGTCCTACAAACATCAAGGAGCTTGTGACAGCGGAATTCAGGACAGACATCTTTCACTTTCTGGACAAGGAGAGCTTCTTTCTTCGGAGAGTACATTAAGGATCTAGTTACCTCTCCAACGGTATCAAACATATTTTGAACATTCTGCATCTTGCACGCACTCACAACAGAGAGGTTTAGGCGGTGAGCCATACAATGAGTGTATAAAGCCTTTGGATATTACCTTCTGACAATGGCTGCTGCACTGTTATAAGGTCCTTACATGTTGCCTGCATGGTCATGTCACTGTCCCTTGCAGTAATCCATAGACAAGCCAAGTTCTTGAACGGCCTTCATTATAGGAGTGGCTATAGATTGACCAGTGATGCTGTCTTCACACATGTAGAACCCAACAATTCTTTTCTGACATTTCTTTCTTTGTTGACAAACCTTAGAAAGAGTGGTAGTTGTTCCTTGTTACTGCTGTCACTTGCCTCATCTGCTAGTAGGGAAAATGCACCTGCTTCATTGATCTCTGCAATGATCTTGTCTTGGATGTAAGTGCCTAACACTTTTATGATTTCATTTTGGATCATCTTAGAGCAGTATGCTGCATTTCTTAGGCCATTGGTGAAATGATTCGCTAGCACTTTATTGCCAGCTTCCACTCTGAAATTCAGTGGTGCTTGAAAGTTTCCTGGGTTGCCTGAAGCTTCCTCTATGTGTGACGTGTCATCACGGTGGCCTCGTAATGCTATGTTCTGCACAACAGTTTTTATGATAGATCGTAACTTCTGTCTGTTAAGTTCGACAGTGTTGCAATAAATATCACTGAGCTGCTGTGAGATAGACGGCATTTTCCCTTGCTGTACCCGAAGGAAATCTTCAGTGCAGCCAACCACTGCCTTGTGAAATTCGGAATTAAGTTGGTGTTCCTTGAACTTCGTGCTTGCAGATACCCAGTCCTTTAAAGGACTCTTATATAGTTTGTTAAGGCAGTCACTCTTCTTTCCTGGCAGGTGTCCAAACAAAACACAAAAGCAGCAAAATGCTCCACTCCAAGCCATAGAGTAGACCAGCCACAGAACTGAGTAAGCCACTTGAAACAAAATGCTCTGATCTTTCCACAAAAATGGGCTTGAGGGAAATTGTAGCTTCAAGGTGGTGTCCAATAATTTTTTAGGAGGTCTAGCTTTTGGTCATTAGGTAGTGATTGTGCTATGGTATAGTTCAATCTCAAATCGCTGACGTGTTTGGTAGAATTCTGCTGGTGTCAGCATCCATTGTAGTGGCTGAAAGAAATAGACAAAGAGGCTTTTACAATTTATGCCAAGTTGGTTAAGTGATTTAATCATTTAAATATCGCACTTGACAAATCGGTTTGATAATAACATCTAAACATAATAAATATTTAATACATGTAGAATAACTCAATTATGGAATTATAAAGCAGCTTACAGCATCTTTTAAAAACTCTTCTAGTATATCAACGAGGAACATCACATTCTGACACCAGAAGACTTCGTTATCTCTTTCATTGATGCTGTGAGACATTTCCAAAAGTTGTGGATTTTTGCACCTATCCACAATAAATCTCACATCCATCAGTGACAGTGGTATCCCTTTTACAAATAAAGAAAACAACGCAGGCAAAGAAACTGCCAATTTAACAGCTTCATTAGAACAAAGCTTTGTTCGGTTCATAGATAAAATGTTAATTTTACTCATTTGTCTCATTTGGGACTCGCTGAAACTATTTTCATCAATACATAAACAGTCATTAAGAATTAGCACTTCAAGACCAACAGCTTCAGACTTTTGGTTTGGTAAGCAGTTTAAGGTACGTATTGGCTGACCTCTTAAATCTAAGTGTGTCAGCTTGTGAGCCACTTGTAGACTGTTTAGTAATACCTCATTAAACCTGGACTGGGATACTTTGATGTCAACATAATCATAGAAATATGCGAAAAAGCCCTGGAGTGTGAAATAATGTTCAGAAACTGAGCTTTGGTCAAATGACAAATGTTCCACCTATAGAGGTAGACTATGCCAGAGACCATCTGTCTGTGAAATGTTATACCATCTCTTTGAAACCTTGCTTAAGGTTCTGACAATTTCCTTCAGGCTAAAATGCCTAAAAACTGCAACAAGTAGTTCACCTGGTAGGGCTGTACAAATCAGAAAATAAAATCTTGATCATGTTTTTACTCTTTGTTTAACTGCAAATTGTTTTACAACTATGAAGACATATTCTTTATGTCTAATATTAACAATAACTCTTACTGGTCAGACTAGTTTGCCAAGCTATTTTAAAAACTACATAATCAGAAACTTGTTTGGGTATCATAACAACCAGGTTACCCTGACATCATTACTTTCGGCGCCAAAGCTCGAGTGAGCTGGAAACAAAAATTAAAAAGTTCCCAGCAGGAATAATCAATTTGTTTTCATAATAAGCTTTTCTTCTTGCTAAATCTACAACCAAAATCAACTTGAAAACAGGGGGTGATTTATATCAGCAAATTCTTGCACAAATTTAATGAATGCTACATAGGTCTACATAGGTATGTATAAGCTTCAATATACATCTGATATTCTTTGGTTTGATTTTACCTTCAATCTCTGGTGATGTTTGACTTTCCTCAGAAGACCTTGGTTGCTTGGCAGCGGGACTGTCATTATTCACGACCTCTACAAGAAAGACAATTTTCCATAAACATCATTTCAAAACTGAGTATTATATTTCGAATTGTGTAATCAGCAGACCAGGAAATCTTTGGTCATCTTAGAAATGTGTTATACCCTCCAGTCCAGACAATCGATCTGCGTTTTCTCTTTCTCCATCTTCATTGCTAGAACAAGTTTCCACTGCAAAGATAAATCATTTGTGCAAGCATTAGAAAGAGGACAAATTTCAGCCCAGACAAACACGTCTGGGTACCACGTCAGCCAGGTGTGTGTACACCGAACGAAAATAACTTTTTAGTAAAATTAATTTGTCTGAAGTAGTTAGTAATTTGTGACTTTGACGTTGTGACAATCTTGAGGTTGTTATGTTTTCCACACTCTTGTTGAAGTTGTTGTCCAAAGACGTTGAATGATCAATTGTTGTCCAAAGACGTTGAATGATCATACAAGTAGAATTAACCGAATAGCAGAATTGCACAAATCGCGCGGGAAAATCTAAGTTTGGTCTAGACACCTGAGACCATGATTTGATGGCATGACCGCTGTCAGGAGATTAGTGATTTCCTGGCTGTAAAATTTTGCCACCAGAAACTGTCTATGACCCTTGTCTATTTCCGGTACTTGGCAAGAAAGAATCAAGAATCACTGATAATAATGGTACATTATTCAAAGAAATTCCAGCTTCAAGCGAATACAAAAGAAAAGTAATCGATGGGCTGATTGAAAAAACTTTGGCTAAGCCACCTGCTTGCCCAGTCCGAAGCCAAACAACTCCAATTGCAGATCGACCACTTGAGAACAATCTGTCATGTGTAGGATCGCTAAAACAACATGACATAAGGAGCCGAAAGGCCAAAATGACAGAGATCTTAAACAGAAATAGGCCCCTCATTACGTGTACATCTCTGCCACACCATCTCGTTCAAAGATCCATTTCTTGCCACTTAGGTATTTCTGCAGTAATTCATCCTCAATTAGTCTAACATTCAGGCTTTAGCTTGGCAATAACCATGCCTGATATTCCAGAAAAGTCTTATCCATGTGGTCATGAGGCTTATACTGTTTACATCCTTGGCTAAGGGGCCTCCACATGGTGACACAACCATTGTGTGACAAGTAGCCCATCTTTTGTCATTTGTTGCCAAATTACAGTGAATAGATTTCTTATTTCCAGGTGGAAACATATTCATAGTTGAATAGAAGTGGCCTAAGATTAGTCATTCAAACTGTATTTGAAATGATATGTATTTGCATTTGAAATGAAAAAAAACTAAAATCTAAATAACTAAATTTTAAGAAATACATCAAAGTTATTAAAAGACATAAAGTGATAATCTCATCTTCTATATCTCTACTCAGATTTAGCTATGTTTGGTTAATTTTGGTTTTTTTATGAAAGTAAAGATTAGCATAGTCCATTAGTCATAGTTATTTTAAGAAAGCAAGCTCCCCGGTTTTACACCACTTTAAGGAAAGGTTTTTTTGAGGTATTTGGTCTTTTACCACTTTCCCTTAATTCCTAGGCAGAGGCGACTAATGATAGAGTTAACAAACCCCTCTCCACACTGGTACAATGAAATCTAGTGTCAATGTCAAAGTTACCTTAGTATCCTTATTAACCATCAGCTCTACACCACCTTTTTATTAGACTTTTGATGGATTTCATTGGCATATACTGTTTGAAAGTAGTGTACCCCTTATACTTCTGTGTAAAGAGGATGTGAAATTGTTCCTAAAGCAGATCCTTGTGGAACACCATGTCAAAGAGGATGTTTCACAAAGCTACCACCATCAGGTACATAAGATCAAACAGATACATGTAAGATTGTAACCATAGGCCCAGCAGTTATACCAAAAAATAAGAGAGCAGAATGTCATAATAAACAGTATCAAAAAAAGCAGACAAGTTATCTCCTTTCTCAAGCAATTCTTTGACCTTGTCCAAGCTAGGAACTTGATGGTCTATTTGTTGGCTCTGATGGTGATACAGCATATTCCCTTTGTGATGTTTTCTGTATCTCTCAGTGTGGTGTTTAAAATGGCCAGTCAGTCATCTCAGTAAAGTCTGATAAAGATGTTGACATTTTGCAGTTGGGAAAGGAGGAAACTTCCTACTAGCTCGCATGCTTCAGCACCATCGTAGCAGCCCATGTGACATCAAATGCTGTATCACCCTTCTTTTGTCAAGTTAGCTGTTTGTGCATAAGGATCAAATGTTTTGCATGTACTATGTTTCTTTTGTTGTCAGTGATGTCATTGTAGGCTGAGGTACAGTTGAGTGCTCTGGGAGGAGGTCTTGGCTGATAGAGGTGTAGAATACTTTGACGTCAAAGCAAATAAAACTGGTGTTTGTTTTTAATGGCTTTAAAGCATTTGATCACAGATGTTGTGTTTTTCCATCTGTTGAATTTGGATACTCGTGGTTTTGTTGTTGATTCTGTCGAGGATTGTTTTGCTGATTTTGCAAAAGCTTGGTTGGTGGTCTTTCAGTGTTATGAATGTGACTTTGTTAGCTGTGGTGTCCAAACGAACCACAGTGGGAAAAGGTCTTTCCGCAACACCTAACGGTTCCTGGCCATTTCGTCTCATCAACAACATACTTTCTCCACCCCAGTTCTTTTTTCTTTTCTCCTCCGATGACATGTCTCTTTCTTGCCGAGGGTTTCAGTAATCTTTCGACAGTTCTTAAGAACTGGTCTTTCCGCTCTTCAATGTCTGTCTCTCCTACATCCTCTACCATCGTTCATCAATGCCCAGTTATGATGTTTTGTTTTCTGAATGGATGGCTCGTGTAGTATTAGGCTGTGTTTTTTTTTTGTAGGACTTTGTGATATTTGTTCTAATAGATAGTTGTATATTGACATACTTTATAAAATTTCGGTGCTCCGTCAGCAGTGATGAGTAGGTTTCGTTTTTTATGCATTTGGTGTTGTCTTTGAGTTTGTTGAGAAAAGGGTTATAAACTTGTTTGAATTTTGCCAACTGTATCATCTTTAGTATGTCGTCTTTAAATACCTTTAACTCGTCAATTGGAGGCGGGTTGCCAGCAACATTTCTCCAATTCTGGAACAATGGTCTTCAAGGTCTGCTTGAATGCAGTGACAATGACATCACTTTCATCTTAACATTGCACAGTAAAATGCACAGACATTCTTTTGTTGCAGTTGGCAAGAACCATAATTTTTGCATCTATCACATTTCCAGAAGCGCACACAGATGTTTATCTGGTAAAGTGCAGCCATGGTAATTAAAGCGAGATTATCTTCGCACAGACTGGTAGGTATCTTCCCTGTTAGACCTGCAATTGTCCCTTCAGCCATGCAGAGACTTTGTTTGCTGAGGCGAACCAGCCTCTTTTGCGGCAAATACAGTAGTGTATGAAGGCCTTTCAATTTGGCTTGAAGTGTTAGGGTAGAGTACTTAACAGTCTTGCTTTTGTTTTAAATAGGGAAAGACAGATCGTGAACATATGCGATGATGTTGTCTGGTTTTCCATCGGATGGAGTCATAGCAGGGCCTTAAGGCTCATCAGCATGTAGGCTTAAACTTGTTGGAAAATTTTTGGCCAGCACAGGTTCTGGCACAGTAACGACAGAAGGCAAAGGGTTGGCCTTGGGTGCAATTCAGACTTCTTGCCCAATCTCTAGTTCAGGCTACCGTTTTGCACAACAGTCGTGGTAATAGTGAAAAAGGTAAAAAAACGTTCTCTGGTTAAAAAGGTTTTAAAATATGAGCTTTCGGCTATTATACTTTAGCCTTTAACGAATGTAAAAAATATAAGCGCGTGAATGGAAATATATACAGGGGAGGGTGTGAAAAAATTAAAAACTAAAAAATGCAATAGATGTGTGAAAAGCTAAAAAATGGACAATAGAATAAAATCAAATTACAATAAGATAGAATATTGTCTTGGTAACGGTTTAGACTTATTGTCTGCGCCAACAGTTTTTGCGGTATGCCAAGATTCTAGTGTTTTTCGAACGCGGTAATTGCCTTTGTCTATCACGGTAGCGCCCTCAAAGTCAATCGCGTGATTGTTTTCCCACGCATGGTTGGCAATGTTCGAGCCACTCGTTTAGTTTTTAAGATTTCGTTGATGTTCCTTTCTTCGGGTTTTAAAGCATCTGCCAGTTTCTCCAACATAACTCCAACAGCAGTCAGAGCACAGAATTTTGTAGACAACATTGCATTGTAGATCTAAGGGCTGCCTGAACTTAGGTGACGGAAAGCGATTCATGAAATTGCACGGGAACTAACAATTCTCACTTCAATCGGCTACAAAACAAATTACTTACTTCTGTGGCGATATCCAATCAAACGTATTTCAATAACAGGTCAGCAAAACGGGTCAGCAGATCGAACAGTAATACACTACAGGTTAGCAACGTTCAACGTAAAGTCTGTAAGGTACAAAACGCTTATAATCTTTGTCTCTGATTTCACGTTACTTAAAACGTGTCCTAACTGAATGATCAAGTTACTTAGCTAGCTATTACGCCATTGACTGTCAACCACGTGGCTAATCAAACAATCAAATGTCAATAAACGGATTTAATATCAATCAACGAAACAATATCGTCTATGTGATGATAAATAATATCAGCAAGTGACATGGCTGCACATTGCTTACCAGCATTTTCAGCAAAGTGTGCTTCATTTCCCTGACTGTAGTCAGTACATATTGTCCTTGTTGGATCGATGGCATCAAATATTGTAGGGCCTGGATTTTCCTCTACATCATTTGCCTTCCTGTTCAACCGAGGTTCCCTTACTTTTGTCATTTTGAAATATGCCTCTGTGAATTCTCAACAGTGCAAGGAGAATGCAATAACAATACCACTTATTTCACTTTATGGCACCATCAGGTGGCTTCAGACACTTTCAAACACTTTCAGACACTTTCAAACACTCAGTGGTGCAATCCACACCATTAGATCAAGCCAATAGTTGTTGGCTTGCAAGAGTGCAATGACTCCTTTCAGTGTAGTACAACCCAAACCGAAGATTCAAGCTATTAAATGTAGTCTTTTAATAGTGTAAAAACTCTTGCACAAGCTGCACTTATGGCACAAGCAGGGTTTGGGTGTTTTGGCATGTGTGAGGAGAACTAACTTGTGATACGATCTTAGTTTCTGATTTCTGGCTATGGATTTTGATGGAAGGAGGAGAGGCTCTCAAATAGACTTGGCTGCAGTTGTGAAGTTAAGAGGTCAAATGATTAGAGTTAAAGATTACCAGACTGCTCATTTCGGTGTCCTGAAATGACCATAGTGTGGCATTTTGACATCCTGGTTTAAGAGCTTAGAGGGATGACAGTGGCTCCTACACAATGATCGATGTTAACTGTGAATAGACCAGCTTCTTTGCTATTATTTTTCGTCATTCTAGTTAACTTACATGTAGGCTGTGTATTCTAAGCAGTCAAGCTTTATACTACATTGCACCTGAGGTGTGCTGTTTTTCTTTAGATACTGCAAAACAGGTAGTGCATACTGGATAACCTGTCTGGTCTAGGCTTACTAAAAGAAAACATCTTCGCTTCCTCTCTTGCCCTTAACCTTGGCCACAACTGCTTCCTCTTCTCTCTTATTTCCGCATGTGTCAAATTCCTCTTTCATTTCTCTTGCTCTTTGGAAGATGAACTCATGGTCCTTAGCTTTTCCAAAGGGATAGGGTAACCCTCTTAGCATTGATGACGGAGCCAAAATTGCTTACAGTCAAGCGCCCCTTCCTCACTAAATGCCAGGAGGGATTGTTTCTCTGACCGACAGTTAAGAGCTGATTTGATTTACAATTTCTCTCTCAACCTTTAATTTTCGTCTGATAAACTCTTGTTGTTCAGCAGCAGTAGATTGAGTGAGAAATTCCTCGGAAAAAATTAGTTCTTCCTCTGTTGAGACAGGTAGATCCCCAGTTGTTTTGGCTCTGGGCTTAACAGCCGGCATAGGCCAGTGAACTTTCCATACGCTCGCAATTCTGAATACAGCGCTTCTCGATCGCCTTGATTTGGTTGTCAGAGTAAGGCTGTTTATCCTGGCGTGGTTGGAGGAAACATTTCAGAAATAGATTTCCGAGAAATATCAGGTGCATTCCGTTTTTTCCATGAACACTCAACATCAGTCCGACTCAAGTTATAAATTCCATAGATGAACAGAGCTGCAGCATGGCTACATTTATAAGCTCCCCGTGGACACTCGCACTCGCTCGATTTAATCGCACTGTTTTGGTCAAGGTATATCTAAAAAGAAAATTATAATAAACAAAGTTTAACAGTATTTTTCTATACGCTTTCATTTCAATGGTTGTCATTTACTGCATTTCACTTACCATCACTTTATACACTTTTTTTTTTCCATACTAGCGTGAACCTGTCCCTTCAAAACACCTTGACTCGCACTGAAGCTTTCCACATGGTTAGATTTGAAGTGATTTTCACCTTATGAAACGGATTTATTCTCATTTTCGAAGAAAGAAAGTAGAGATGCAATTGTCAGTACCGCCACCTTGTTTCACGAGCGTTTGTTTAGAACAGGAAATTTAGTTGCCATGGAAGCGTGACGTAACTGCTTTAGTACTCTATGGTTAACTTAGACTTTGTTTAAATAATCGGCCCAATATTTTTAAAGAGAAAAAATGGTTTGGGGGACTACAAAATAAAATGGTTTTATAAGACTGTACTTTACAGTGATATATACATGTTATAATTATATGGTTAGAGAGGTTATTAAATTCTGAACATTTCTGTGATACAAAAAGTAAACAAATAATTAATCCCAATCTCCATGGTAACCAACAATTATACATAATTCATGCAAATATGCAAATTAAAATCAGACTCTCTAGGTTTAGATAAATTTTCTCACAATGTTTTACATATTTTCCTTGGCAGTGTATACATTAACAAGAAGGCTATTTTATAAGCTATTCGTAATGCACAACTATTCATGGCAGAGCTAAACCGCCCCAAATGTTGCATTAGACTCAAATTCTAGCAAGGGTGCATAATCACAACAGAGCTCTGAAAACAGTTCCTTTACTCTTTTGTCCATCATGATTTCAATGTTTTTAATGCATACATTTACCCTCTCAAAGGCCTTTTCAGTTGGCTTCAAATGTTTCTATAATCCTTTGCGTTACAGAAATGACTTGTATTCTGCACTGGCTTGATCTAGTTCTTTGAGCTTAGCCTCAATTTTTCCATCAAGCTCAAGCAGTTTTTCACCACTTCCATGCTATTTCAAAAGATTTTTGTTGATGTTAATGGGCCCTCTGAGCATTCCTTTCAGCTCAGTAACTTGCTCTTAGCCATTTCCCTTGTGGATTTCCAACTGTTTGAATAAAGGGATGTGTAATTTCTCCTCTTTAACATACTGCTTGTATTTCACAGGGTCTGACTCGTACTCCTTCATTAATATCTTGAGCACTTCCTACAACACCAAATTCATATCGTAAACATTCAATATAAGGTACCAGACAATCTTGCTCTACTACCAGTTGTTACAGATGTCATCACAGGTAAAGCAAACGTTAACCTCCTTGCTGCTCTATTTACAACAATGTGATGGTAATTTGACATTATGCAAGAGTGTCAGAAATCAGTTCTAAACAAAACATTAATTTTCCTTGAAACTCACCACTATGGGCCATGAAAAATATACAGAGATGATAAAATTGGAAAATTAAACGAGACTTACCTGTAAGTTGAAGTTTGATTGAGATTCTATCACATGACCAAGGAGGCAGGAGATCACATGAGATAGCACAGCGTATGCGTCAAGTCATTGTTTTAAAGCCAGTGGTTGTGTCAGATATAATCCAGATTCCCATATTACACATAATAATAACAGGGGTGGGATCTCATAGCTGACAGGGTGGGCATGTGATCTCCTGCCTCCTTGGTCATGTGATAGAATCTCAATCAAACTTCAACTTACAGGTAAGTCTCGTTTAATTTTCCAATTCTATCACATGACCGGAGGCATGGAGAGCCCATGAGACTTCAAAGCTCTGACACAGCCATCTAAATATGTCACATAAAACAATTGCATACCAATTGTAAACATATTTTAATATGAATGTTATTGATGTTCAACCAATAAAAAATTTGTTAGCTAATTTGTGTAATGGATATCATATCAATAA